>NC_133458.1:42056426-42228926 GCF_048565385.1 Saimiri boliviensis
TTTCCCTACCAAGGAAAATATTAATAGAATAGATGCTCAATCACCTTAATCCATTTAGAAGCTGAGCTGAGTAGAAGCTGTGTTCATGTTTTGGTAAGGGTTCTCTGCCTTTGTTTTTCTTCAGCTTTTCTGGCACAGCCCTTAGGGAATTCCAGCTGACACCCTGCCAGTAGCCTACCAGGGCTCCTCCCCTTCCAGCTGCTGACCTCTCATCTTTGTCATTTCCACATCATGGACTGTCAATAACTTCTATATGCTTTGCAGAAGATTTCTGCTAACTACTTAGCCTCCAGCCCCGACATAACTTCAGAATTTGACAAATGTCTTGAGAGAAATCTGGCAATACAGGATCAGTTTTCCCTGCTCAATGGATCCTTACTCCTTAAGTCTTTCCACTACCACAAAAGCTTTACTGGTTTCTCTATCTCCTCTACCTAGAGAAGATCAGGTTCTCAGACATTAGCTCTAGGTCCAAAATCAAGCTGGTTTTTCTTTTGAAGGGAAAAACTGGCTGAATAGAGTTAATTCACTTGTCTTCCCCTTTCTGGAATCTTGGCATTTCTAGTTTTGGTTGTCCTAGCAGCTCTCCGATGCCTTTAAACAGATGTCTTCTGCATTCTATTAGGCTTGTTCTTGGCTGAGGCCTTGGTCTGCTGGAAAAAAGAAGTCTTTTGAGACAAGATCTATATTAGTTGTTTATTGCTATGTAACAAATAACCTAGAATGGCCATGTAATAAATTACATGGAAAATTAGTGACTTAAAGAAACAGTAAGCATTTATTATCTCACAATTTCTGTGCATCAGATTCTATGGGATAGGAGCAGCATAGCAAATGGTTCTGGCAGAGTCTCTCATGAGATTGTAGTCAAATATTGGCCTGGGCTCGAGAATGAGCTTCCAAAAGAGATCACCCTCACAACTGCCAAGCAGGTGCTGGCTATTGTAAGGAAGTCTCTGTCCATTTTAACACAGGAAATGTTAGAGTATTTTCATGACATGGCAGGTGACTTCCCTATAATAAGTGAAGCAAGAACAATAAAAATGGAAGTGTTCATGACTTCTATGACTGAGCCTTAGAAATCACACTCTTTCCTTTCTGTAATATCCTATTAGTTATGCAGATCAGTCTTATTAAATGTAGAAGAGGATACATAGGAAACAAACACCAGAAAACAGGACTCATTAATAATAAGGCCTATCTAAAAGATAAGAGTACTTAAAATAAAATTCTGCATATAGGTATTGATATTTAAGATGTTATTTTGCTGCAGTAATGAATCATTACAAAATAAATACAAAGTTGTGCTTCTGTGGGTTGTTTGCAATTCTGCTCGTTTCATGCACTTTCTTCATTCAAGGACCCAGGCTCGAATACCAACTCCATCTGAAATATGCTAATCTGGTGACAGAGAAAAATAAGAGCAAGAACCATAACACACAATGGCCTTCAATTGTTTATGTAGATATGGCATACATCACTTCTGCCTTTATTTCAGTGACCAAAGCAAGACATACAGACAAACCAGATAACAGTGGAGTATGAAAGTAAATTCCTCTAACAGGCACTGCAAGTATCCTGGTAATCACAGGGATATATATTATATTTCAGGAACGTGAAGAATGAATAATTAGGAGCAATAATAAAATCTACCACAAAGATCTAGTATGTACAAAGAAGTCATATTATAATCAATTCCATTTAGAAAGGACGTTCAGCTGGATACGCATAGCCACATTTATAATACTGGCTTTAGTCTTGAAAAGAAGAAAATCGTCAAACCATTTTTACTTTTCCAGGTTTTCAATTGTTTTCTCATTTTTAGTCTAATGTTTCAGTGGAAAACTTTGGATAATATAATGATTACCAAATCAACAACTTCACTTTTTATTCTATTTTAAAATTATATTTATTCTACTTTATAAATGAAGTATAAATGTGATCAAATTGAAATCAAATGACATTCTAAAAAGAGTAATATACACACTCTGAGAACAATGTAGAATGTTTGTAAACTATCTGGAAAGATTGTTGGGTATCAATTGTGGAAAAAGATTAGAACTAAATCTTTTTTTTTGCTTATTATTTTTCTAATAATTCAACATTACTAGCAAATGAAATTGATACTATAATAATTAATGACCTTTAGGCCTGACATGTATAATGTGTCCATTTTCTGAGATAATGCAATGACAAAGTTATTATGCTTAGTACTATGCCCAGAAATATTAATTTTAGCATTTAAACTAGATTTTTCATATTTATAATTGTGCTTGGAAACAATCTAATAATATATTTTAGGACCATACATTCTGATTTTGAGTCACAGAACTATGATGGCCATATGCCTGTATGTCTGAAAAGAATGTATTGTGACTCAGAGTTAAACTAAACACAAAATAATACTGATTTCCAGTATCCTTTGCCAGATACATAGTTCTACCGTCCTCATTTAGATGTGCTGATTCAAATTTCTGTAAGAGTTTGGGTGGCCTTGTGTGTGTAGCATAAATTCTATGCTAACATTGGAATGAAGCACAAGAAACATGAGATATTTTACAACCACATGGAATGCAGTGACTTATCACTTGATAAAACAAAATTTAATTGTTCTAGCCCTCAGCTATGTAGTTTGGTTCAACTATAATAAATAATGTTAATTCCATTCATGCTGTTGCGTTCTAGCTTTCACAGCTTTCATAAAACTAATTCTAACTTTTATGCAATTAAATGTCCACATAATCCAGGCTAGCTAATAAGTACTACTTAGAAAAAAATTGTTTTTATGTGGTACTTCACCCAAATACATTTTTTTCTCTCTGATATCTCCATCAACCAGGTAACAAGTCATTTTCACCATGCAATCTGTCAAAATGACCATTTATTAATTATTTTGCAAAAATATTGGCATCAATTTTTCAACATACAAAAAGCATACACATCTTCTAAGCATGTAAAAATACACACCTCTGGACACTGAAAGTCACAGAAATTTCTTACACTGTAATACTAATTGTGTTTGGAGGCATAAATACCAACACACAACTTTTCCTCCATTAACTCTAAATTCTTCATCATAACATGACATCCTTTCTGTCTCTAACATTTTATTTTAAAGGCACATACAATAAAGATTTTTCATTTTAATTGATGTATATAATACACAATTATGTTTTTATAAATCAAAATTTCCCACTCACTTACATCATAATTTTAGACATGATTGGACTTTACTTAACAGTGGCATCTCACACATTAAGTTTTGGTTTCTTTATCAACTAAATTTTAAGAAGATTGGTCTGCAACTAATGCTGACATATAATTAAAGAGCTACTACTAAAGAAATCCTTTTGAAAGTAAAAAAATCACTTGAAACACAAGAAGTCACACTCTGGTTCATCTCTTTTACAAGTTTGAATTTTTATATATTAGGTTTTCTTACAAAGAGGGTTACCTCTGGTTAGTTTCATATAGAACATAAATGCTTAATTTTCTATAATAACTTCTCATTAAACCAAAATAGTTTTCTACTATGCAAATGTTAAGTGTTAGTTAAAAGTAATGAAGGGCTGTCTTACAAGAAAAGCATTATAATTAATCTTTATTTTTTAAAAAGTCAAATTAATAACCAAAATTAATACATATCACATTTTGACTGCTTTATGATAAAAAATGGAAACCCATATTCTCTTATTGTTTTTGATGAGATGAACTAAGAAATTCCTCCAGGGGATTAGTTTTCCCAATGTGCTTTTACATGATAATTTTTTTTCAAACGTTTGAAAAACTTTATAGTAGGAAGCACTTTTAAAATACGTATTAGCAATATTCCAAAAGTCGCTATGGGAGCATTTCCTTCAAGTTCCTATGCATAAATCACTTTGCATGCTCTCCAAATATCAGAGGAAGAAATGTCAGCAAATAGCTTCCCAAATGCAAGATATTTTTGTAGTTAAATATTTCATTTCTGCATGAGTGGCCATGAACATCTATGAATTTACCAGGCATTTGTAGTCTATGTGGCACAATAATAGGTATGTAAAATTGAATATTATATCTCATTCAGATAAAAGATGAGAGTAATATGAGAATTATCAACAAATTTAAAACATTTTATGTTCATTTTTATTACATTCAGAACTACAGATTAAGTGTCTCTAACACATTTTTGTCTCTTTATGAACTTCAAGAAAGCAGGAATTACACTTTATTACAAGCATCAATAAATGTTGATAATGTTGTGATTTTTAAAAATATATGATTTTATAAGTATGTTTCTTTGGGACTCTGGTTTATACTTAAAACTTCTCTCTCTTTTACCCATTGCCAGTTGTCATTTCTTCAGTCATTAGTATTTAACAAATCTTTATATTGTGCTCACTATCTGCTAATTATTAAGACTTCGTATACTGACTTAATCCTCATGGCAACTGTGCAAGGTACATGGTCTTATTCTCCATTTTTGTAACTAAAACTGGAGCACAGAGTGGTTGGGTGACTAGCGTAAGGTCACATAGTAAGCAAACGGAGTATATGGGATATGAATCTCAGCAGTCAGCCTCCAGAGCCTGTGACCTAACCATTTGTACTATGCTGCTCTTCTAATTATGGTCTGAATTAAGTTGTGTACCTGATAATTGATCATCTCATTTTATATATTTGCTGGTTATCCAATAACTGTATGACGATATCCATTGAACCCTGAAGACACATCACAGAACAGGTTATGAAGTTATCCAAAGCAGAATCCTCCATTTCAAGAGCAAGTGTTCCACTGCTGAGTGCCCAGTGAGCCCAGAGTTTCTGTAAAGAAATCAGAATGCATCAAGCCTGCCTCCTACACGGGTACCATAAGTTACTACAGTACAAACAAAAAGCAAAGCCCTATTTTCTTTTGTTCGCGTAAGAACTACAAGCTCCCCCTAGAAGGGAACTACAGCTAAAAAAGTATCCATTTCTTTTTCCCAAAGCTTCTTTACCTTGATTATCCTATAAATAGGAACAGGTAATAGTATTTTCATTTTATAGAAGGAAAAATTGAGACAAGGTCAGATCTTATTACAGAAAAGTTACTCAGTAAATTGGGAGAAGAGATTTTCAGTGACCTATAAAGCACTCAAAAGAAGAAGTGAAATAGCCTTAGTCCCTTTAGTGCTTGGGAAGCATTTAAAGCCAGACTTTTTCCTGTTATATTTGAGAATTATTTGTAAGTATTTAGTAGAAGACTATTTTATTTCACCAGTATAATGCTTAAGAGTTAAAAGTGGAGGTTAAATTGTGTGATTTCAGGGCACCAGGGATATTCCTCTAGGCCCTAAAGGCTCCTCCGCTAGTTTTGTAATATTTATAATTTACGTAAATTATAAATCTTGGCATCAATTGGCATGGAAAGTTGGCATCAGTTTCTTCAACATGCAAAAACACATCTGCTAAGTATGTAAATGGGAGTGTGTGAAAGGAGAAGTTATATGGT
Organism: Saimiri boliviensis; assembly: GCF_048565385.1. Classification (NCBI taxonomy): domain Eukaryota; kingdom Metazoa; phylum Chordata; class Mammalia; order Primates; family Cebidae; genus Saimiri; species Saimiri boliviensis. Next base: position 42,061,900 of record NC_133458.1, read on the forward strand.
AATACTAAACATTATTAATAATTTACACTTGTGTAAATTCTCCTGAAACTTTAGTTTTGAAAGGGGAAAACAATGTAAGCGGGAAGTCAATACTCCACCAAAGGGAAGTTTGCTCCAAAGAGGAACGGAGGTAAAACTGAGACAGAACCCAGAAGGTGGTATCTAAGAACCCAAAGAGAAACTGCCTCCCTTTTGTACTATATGAAAGAGAATTAACCTGTAAGCAAGATGAATTCAATTAATCCTTATTAATTGAGAAACTTAATTGAGAAACAATTGTTCACAGTAGTTTCCACTACGTAAGCCAACTTTAAAGTATTAGAGTAATAAATGCAAAAAACTTCAAGATCAGTCGTTCAAAACAATAAATACACTTAAGTAGTTGAACCTGGGTACAAATCCAACCCCAGACCAGTGGCTTCTAAAAGAGATTGGATAAACTATGCTGAGCACTGTTAATATGCAAAAGGAAGCCAGTGCTTCTGAAACAGAAAATGGGCCCCAAAGTGTTTCCATTGCTAAAATATAAGGGACTTACCCATGGCAAGCCTGGAGTCCTACTCAAACTCTGTTTAAAAAGAGAGTTTAAATTTAAGGTGAAATTTTTGGCAAGGATTTTTCTTTTGCCTAATTTTTCAGTGCAATAAATGAAACAGTAAGTGTAATGTGTACCTAATAAAAAAAGCCCTAGATTGGGAATTCAGTCTGCAAGTGTAGAGAGTGATTTTTCCTGTAATAGTCTCCTGGCCATGCGAGCCACCCAGTAAAACACAGAAAGTATGATCATCTCAAGGCCTTCACGTAGCAAATCACAGGCACCTGTGTTGAGTCTAAGACACACATGTGTCCTGATACTTGGGTTTGCATGCAGAAGGAGATGCAGTCCAGGACTACCGGTAGAAGAGCTGGTTAAACTAGCATAAACAGCATGCATTCCAGGGTGGATCCTGCCACATTCTTCTACAGGCCATGAGATTACTGAATTACAAGCATGTTAATTATTTACTTACAGATGCTTAACCAGTTAGCACAGTTGCATTAAAATAAAAAATAAAAAATAAACCTTTTGCTTCATCTCTGGCATAGCAATGTGTTCAAGAATTTAAAAGATGTGTATGAAGAACTGAGGACTAGCAGCTGGGCTTCTTTGTCTAGACTTCAGTCTCTGAAAAAGCTTATTCTTAAGATAGAATGATAAGCCCAGCAGTTTCATGAACTGACCTTTTTGCCTTTTGGCTCCAGTCATCAGATTCTAAACTCAGCAACCACCAGAAAAACAAATGATACATCATTTTAAAGCCTTCCAGATCCAGTATTTCAGGATGATAGCAATTTACTTAACTTGCCATTTTGAAATAATACCTATAAAGTATAAAAAATAATACCTGGCACATAGTAACTGGTCAATAATATAAGCTATTATTGGGGCTCACAAAACAATACTCGGAAATGAAGCCCTCAGAAGCATAGGTTTTTCTGACCATCTCCTGCTCTCTTATTCTTAGTCCTAATCTCTCTTGGGGTTAGCCATATAAACTAGAATCCCTTTTCCCCAAGGTGGATCGTAGAAACCAGAACATTTATTTCCCCAAAGCCAGCCATAAAACTGTGAACTATTACTCTAATTTTCCCTCTACTTTTCTATGTAAAAACTAGCTGTAAAGAAATTATAAGATCAGGCCGGGCGTGGTGGCTCATGCCTGTAATGCCAGCACTTTGGGAGGCCATGAAGGGCGGATTAAGAGGTCAGGAAATCAAGACCATCCTGTCCAACACAGTGAAACCCCGTCTATACTAAAAATACAGAAATTAACCAGGCATCGTGGCTCACACCTGGAGTCCCAGCTACTCTGGAGGCTGAGGCAGGAGAATCGTTTGAACCCAGGAGGTGGAAGATGTAGTGAGCCGAGATGGAGCCACTGCACTGCAGCCTGGGTTAGAGCAAGACTACACATGGAAGGAAAGAAAGAAAGAAAAGAAAGAGAGAGTGGGAGGGAGGAGGGGAGGAGGAAGGAAGGAAGGAGAGAGGGAGGAAGGGAGGGAGGGAGGGAAGGAAGGAGGGAAGGAAGGAAGGAGAGAGGGAGGAAGGGAGGGAGGGAGGGAAGGAAGGAGGGAAGGAGGGAGGGAAGGAAGGAAGGAAGGAAGGAAGGAAGGAAGGAAGGAAGGAAGGAAGAAAGGAAGGAAATCATAAGATCTACCTTGTTTGACTGTAGTTCATAAGACCCCCATTCCAGAGAGGACCCGACCCTACACCAAGAAGGAAAGAATGCATGCTCAGGGAGCCCAGGAAGAATCCAGACAGGCCCTGCTGTGTTTCCCCGTTCTGTCTATTAGCATTAGATCATAACCGTTTTGTCCAATCATATTTTTACATGGCTATTCATACTTGGTTGAATCTAAGCATAAAAACGGACAATTTTCTCTGTATCTTTGGGTCTTCATTCTAATGACTCCCATGTGTACATGTTACATGAATTTGTATGCCTTTTCTTTAATGAATCTGCTTTTTATGAATTGATTTTTCAGTGAACTTTCAGAGAGCAAAGGGGAACTTTCCCATTGACTCGTATACTATCATTGTCATTATTACTAGAACAGGAACATATTGTAACAGATAAGAGATCTTTGAGTTAATCATAGTTTTTGAACAGATTTTTAATACACTTTAACTCAGATGACACTATTTTTAGTTCCACATTCATCTTGAACTTTTATTACTTTATATACAATTTGTAGGTTCTCTTCTTAAATATGTGGGAAATTTTAAAAGGCATTTAAAAATTAGCAGTTAAGTTTACAAATATGGCGTTAAATAAATACTCAAAATATTATGTCATGTATAGGTAATGTGGCAAGATGAGATTTTCTTCCTTCTTCCGTTTTCTTTCTTTAACCTTACCTCATGTGGTAAATCAGTAAAGAGACAGACTTGTGTGTGAACTCAGGGGTTGTGTTCTGAGAGTTGGTCAGTTTTAGCAAGAAAACTCTCTATTTTAGAGTTGTTCCCTTTTAATAATTGGAAAAACTTAAACCTTCTCCTACAAAGAATAAGTACAATCTACTGCAGTACTTCCAATATGGAGCTGAGAGAATGACACAGACCTTGCTGTATGCCTTTCTGATACTTAGTACGTAAAGCTAAAGACAGACAACATGAAAAGATCAAGTAAAATGGACTTCAGGAGGCCTATTCAGAGTTCACGCTTTGCGGCTTCATAGGGCAAATAGCAAACCATTTTGTAATCTTCCTTGGGCTGTGCGTTCATTTCAAGATTATTTCCTTTTTTTGTTGAACTGTACCTACACATCTTTCTAGGTATATGCATATAATTGAGGCTCAACAACCATAAAAAGTCAACATTTCAAAGGCTACAATTAATTTTTTGTCAGTAATTGTTCCAAATTTAGAAATAAGAAAGCAGTCATTTCCTCACCATAAGAGTTGTCTATCTCGCCTAATAACAGGGCTACATTTTTCAAGTGTTGTCTGGTAAGTGTAATTTATGAAATATATCAAATAATTGTTTGCAAAATAACAATAATTTTCTCTTGTTGCAAATGATACTCACATCGATGTCACGCTCTTCCAAAACTGAATGATTTACTTCTGCTTTTCGATGAATAAAAAAAAAAAAAAAACCCAGCAGATTATTCTTAGACTGCCATTTCATGTACTGTATTTATTCTACAAAAGCAAAATTGTGAAGGGAACAGTTTACCAGAATCAACACTGCTCTCTTCATCTTTACTTTCCTTGTTGGCTGTGGCATTCACAATGTAATGGTTATATTGTCAAGATTCCACTAGATTGCAATTTATTTTCCCCATTACCCAAGAGCCTAAAAGCAAATTCCCAACAATACATTAAGAGGCATAAAACAATTCTTGAAAAAAGAATTAGATTAGATATGAAGCAATACAGGAAAAGTTGGAAATGGGGAATAATACTTATCGAGTTGCACATGAAGAAATGTCATATGTGAGATCTCCAAGGAACCTGTGGTGGCTGTTTGATGCACTGTGCCTAGGATTTGTCAGGTTGCAGCATAGTTCTTGTATTCAAAGAAACAAGCATTCATTTATCTTGTAAAACTGCTCCTAAGATGGACCAATTTGCCTGCCAATGTTTATCCTTCTTTCAATCCACTAAGTAGATTTTTCCTAAATAAAAGTTAATGCTGAGCTATTTTTATTCTCTTTTTGTGTGTTCAACTAAGTTTTCTTGGCTCATGAATATGCCTCAATCTTTTTCCTGAACTTTTCCATACTTATTGTTGAATACTTACTGAGCCATAATTCAATTTGTATTACCTGGGAAAAAACCATCCAGATAATTCAGATATGAAAATCTACTCATAACCCATTGCCCTCATTCTCTTACCATTCCCTTGATCCTGTTCCTGGAATATGCTAACTAGTAGAACAGTTGGTTTCATATCCTCACTGTTTAAGTCTTTCTTCTTTGTAATAAAACCTCTAACAAGCAGTGGAATTACCTAAAAGGCAAAACACAGAAGAGAGGTGGAAGAAATGACAGAAATGTCTGAAAAAATGAACCTTTAAGAAACTCAAAAGTTTCCTCTAAAGTTTTCTCCTTTTGAATTTTGTTTTTACTAGGCAGAGGGGCTCATTCTCTGTTTGTTTCCTTTATAAAATTCATTTATCTGTCATTTCTCCCCATGCGATCTCTCCCCATTTCCCCATCCCCCCGTCCCTCCCCCATTTCCCCCCAACGGACCCCAGTGTGTAGTGCTCCCCTCCCTGTGTCCGTGTGTTCTCATTGTTCAACACCCGCCTATAGATATAGGTGAGGGGAAGGAAGGCAGCAAATCACACTGCCATGTGTGTACCTATGCAACAATCTTGCATGTTCTTCACATGTACCCCAAAACCTAAAATGCAAAAAAAAAATTCATTTAAGATTTTTTTAAGAGAAACATTCAAGTATCTTTCCACTATAAACATTTTGTCACTCTATGTAATTTAACACTTTTTATGTATGATCATGTAACCTAAGAAAATACTAATACTGAAAGCAAAATCTTCCCCTTAAATAAAGTCTTTCTTTTTGTTTTTGACTTTCTTCTTTTTTTTGTTTTTACCTTTTCTGTTTTGTCATTATGCCCTACTCTTTAAAGTAAAGGGGTAGGGCAATCAATTAGTAATCTCAAAATGACATTATGTCATTTACTTGGGCACTAAAACATTTCCAAATACTTTCCACTTTAATAATGGAATAAGACAATTACAGTTTCAGGAGTTCTATAACTCTCAGTGCTCTAGTGGTTTTCCAAATATTTTCATTATGTGATAGAAAATGGCTTTCTGCTCAGTACACCAGACAAATCTGACCATGAAGTTACTTGCAGGGTAACTGAAAGGTGTTGGTCTGTGCTTTTATTGCTCTATTTATAGAATAATGGCTAAACCTAACATTACCTTATAACCCCTGAATAAATTATACAGTCCTATATTTTTTAAAATCTGATTTCTTGATAGTGTGAGAAATGAAACTATGCAATAGCTCTAATCATAGACAACTAACTCTTCTCTGTAAAATCTGAGTAACAACCTTACAACATAGAAAGATCTGAGCTAGGGGTTCCCAATTCTGAATTCTTAAAATTGGGGTGCAATTTTGTCCACCCTTGTTCTGTTATTGTTCAAGGAGGTAAAAGGTGGATATGAGATATCTTCTCTACTCAAAAAATTATCCTCCTCATAGTCTACTAATTACAAAAATGTGTAAGTTGAGCTCTGTTATCCTTATGAGTTAAAAAATGCAAAGAAATAATATTGTAAAAGTTGGGAAAAGAAAGAAGAATTCAGACAAGAATTATTTGAATTGAATTGTCTTGCTTCTAATTGATACAAGCCCAGTAAATAAGGGAGGAAAAGGGAAGAAACAGAATAAATTAAAAATTTTGCTCAGCCACTTATAATTTCTGTGATCCAAACAAAAAAAAATTCTGTATAATGAGCATAATCCTATCTTGCAGAGTTGTTCCAATAATTAAACAAGATCACATACTCAAAATACTTAGCAGGGGGCCATTTTCTTTTTATGGAGGCCCCTGGTAAGATGGGGCTGGAATCTTGGCCACTCACTTACCGTTTAGTACAAGATAGTGATCTTCCAACTGGGATATGCAAACCCCTGGCAATACAGAAAGCTCTTTCAAGAAGTCAGAGGCATGAATCCTCTTAAGAGAATCAATGTCCAGATCCATTATTTCTCAATGTACACTTTTCTAAATTTGACCTGTTTAAGAACATTTCTGTGTGTGGTGAAGGCTGCACACTAGCAAGATTTCCTTTCCTACTAAACTCCTACCAACTTTTCCAAGTTAACTCCTCCAAGCTGACCAAAAAAAAAAAAAAATGAATTTTTTTATATGTCACAATATTGCTAAGTTACATTTCTCTATAGCAATAATGATCTGCACTGTCAGGCAAGGGAAAAGTTGAAAAATTGTTATGCATAGACTCCCCTTTAATCAAGGTAGCATAACACTCCATCCATTCTACTAAAAAGGTACATTTCCAATATAAATCTACTTGTTATAGTTAGTGATAATTTGTCAAACTCTGTAATTTTTTATTTTATCAATTGACTATTACGAATAATATAATAACAACTCAATCAAAAGGAATGCTTAACCCTCAGAGCTTTATAGTTGGAAGAAATTATTTAAAGTTCAATTTTAATTTATATTCACATATTTGATACAGAAAGTATGAGAGGATGATCAATAAAAGACTTTCAAGCATGAAAAATGTTATATTATGATAACATTCTAGGGTAGTAGTATAATAAAAGTACAATTTTGAGCAAAAAAAAGAAGGGATTGCTCCTGAGTTTTTTTAAATTAATGGTTCTGGGTAACATAACACCATGGCATTTAGATTCCATTGGAAATATTTAAAAGCATAATCTAACAGTTACATTTTTAAATGCTAATATCTGTGATATGTAGAAAATTACATCATTCTCAGCCACTTAAACTTATTATTAAAAATGTATAAGATGGTACACAGTTTAAAAAGTCCACGTATGCAATACAAGCTAGTCTGCATATTCTTGAGGCAGAGGTTAAGAGCATGGAACTTTCAAATCAGAGAGAACAGGCTCTGAAATCAGTCTCCACCTCTTGATTTTTAATGACTCATATTCAACTTAACCTCTCTGTGCTGTTTCCTTGTCTTCAAAATGGAGATAAGCATTATATAATTAAATGAGACAATGTATTGAAAGTATTTAGCCTTGTGTCTGGCTTCAGGCCACTGTCATCATCACCATCTTTACTGCATATGGAGAAGACAAGGAAAGAAAGGCCTCAGTGCAAAAAGAGATCAGGAGGATCCAAGAGTATACGAAAGACTCAAAGTAACATTTCCTTAAAGAAATTATATACAAATGACTAACAAGTACATGAAAAGATGTACAACACGATTAGCCATTAGGGAAATGCAAACCGAAAGCACAATGAAATACCCTTTGATATCCACTAGAAAAATTAGAATCAGGAGGGAGAGAGAGAGAAGGAGAGAGAAAGGAAGGAAAGAAGGAAAGAGGGAAGGAGGGAGAAAGGGAAAATAAGAAGGGAAGAAAATTATTATGTTAGCAAAAATGTGGTGAAATTGGAGCCCCTCTTAAACACTGCTGGCATGAATGTAAAATGCAGCAGTGGCTATAGAAAATTGTTTGGTGATTCCTCAAGAAGTTAATTATAGAATTTCCATTTGACTCAGCAATTCTACTCTTGGGTATATGCCCAAAGGAATTAAAAACAGGTATTCAAACAAATACTTGTACACAAACGTTCACAGCAGCACTATCTACAATAGCCAAAAGTTGGAAATGACCCAGATTTCCGTCAACAGGTGAATGATATGGATAAATAAATTGTAGCATATCCACACAATGAAATATTATTCAGCCATTAGAAAGAATGAAGCTCTGATACATACTACAGTGTATATGAAACCTGAAAACATTATGCTAAGTGAAGAAGCCAGACACAGACGGTCACATATTGTATGATTCCATTCATAAGAAATATTCAGCGTAGGCAAATCCATTGGGATTGTCAGGGACTGAGAAGAGAGGGAACAATTGCTGAGTAAGTACAGAGTCTCCTTCGGAGTTGATGAAAATGTTTTAGAACTACATACAGATTAAGTTTCCACAAAATTGGGAATATACTAAACACTATACAGATTTTAAATCTTGCATTTCACTTGTTGTATGTTTTATGGCAACAATTCTTCAATAATGATGACAAAGATGGTTACCCACCTTCAGTATTTCCTTCTTGTCATCGAATTTTACTAATGCCTTGAGAAACACTGGCTATCAATAATATCCATGAAACTTCAACAGGCAAAGCACAGCTGCTGCCTACAGCTGTAAAGCTACCCTGTAGGGAGGTTGTGTTCTCTGAAAGATAATGTATTTCTGGAACCATAGTATAGCCATCCCTCCAGGTTGCAAAAAGATGACCTGCAGCAATATGATTTTGAGGACTTTAAAGGGGTCGTCCTACTTTTTAAGGAGTAGGTGGAATCCTCTGCTTCAAAACAAGCTCTTACAGAAAAAGAAGAGCTGAGGAAAAGAGGAAGAAGAGAGATTGATGGGGGTACAGCATTCTTGTCTTGGGGGCAGGGCTTGGGTTTTTAGGAAAGTCAGAATGGGAAAAGGGACTTGCATAATCATTGAACAGTGCAAATTGCCCAAACATGGTCAAACTGCTTACCTGACTGCAGTATATGGTGAGAATTGCAGTCTCTATAAGATTCCTGCATGTAGATTCCTGCTTCAATACTTCCTATCTGGGTAACTTGAGGCAGGTTGCCTAATCTATTCCAGGTTCCATTTTTCTCACCTTTAAAATGAAGATGATATCTACTTCAAAGAGCTTTTTTATGAGGGTAAAAGAATACAAGGTGGTTTTCCCACAAACTTGTCTGAGAATAAAAATCACCTAGCATGCTTTATAAATGAGAAGTTCCTGAGCCCCATACCAGACATGGATCTGGATCACAGGATCTAAGGAGCATGCTGGAATCATATTTTGAATGTCTTCCTGGAATGATACTTAGCAATCTAGCTAGTAGGGAAAATAGTACAGCTCTTGGTATACAAGTAGTCAAAAGTGCTATTTATTATGAATGTTTTAGATTATTATTTTGGTGGCTATGGTAAACATTTAAATGAGGTCTACAGCAAATCAAAATAATTAATAAAAAAATTAAAAACACATTCAAGTGTTCTTTTCCTCATACAAACAATTGACTTGACCAATATTTCTTCATTCAGTAGGCTAAAATTGAAAGGGAAAAATTAATAACAATTTAAGCTTCTGAAAAAGATTATAACACTGTTAGCAATTAGGACAGGCATTTGAGGACAGTTTCTATTTGGCAAAGGAGAGCAGGTAGAAATTCTAACAGATAAAAAGTCTCCACCAGCTCCCTATTAAGATTTCTCATGAGTCAATAACAATTTTAGTATCTTCAAAGAATAACAACTTATTGATCTGAGTATGTGCCCTTGATTTTATCAGATTGAAAAAGAATCTAATGTTCCAACTAGATCCAGTTAATCTAACTAGTACATTTACTTTTAAACTTTTTGATTGTGGGCCACAACAAGGAATACATTTTAAATTGTATTTCAAATATATATGTATCTGAAATAATACCTTTATGTATACTTATAATATGCTATGCATTTGGATATTTTCTATTTTATTTTCTTTCATTCTTTGTTTTATTTTTAGAAATTCTTGTTGCCTTCCATTAATTGCTCTCACAACTACTAAGTTATCCTAAACTACTAATGGGTTGCAACCTAAAATTTGAGAAGGACTGACCTAACATATGCATCCAAAATTAGCGTTTTTACTCTGTCACAAGTTGTAAACAACAAAATGACTGGTTTGGATAAAAAATAAACCAGAGAGTCCAGGCAAGATGGCTCACACCTGTAATTCTAGCATTTTGGGAGGTTGAGGCAGGAGGATGGCTTGAGCCCAGGAGTTCAAGACCAGCCTGAGCAATATAGTAAGACCTCATCTCTACTAAAAATAAAAATTAGCTGGGTGTGGTAGTGCACAGCTGTGGTCCCAGCTACTCAGGATGCTGAGGCAGAAGGATTGCTTGAGCCTGGAAAATCAAAGCTGTGGTGAGCTGTGCTCCTGCCACTGCAGTCCAGAGTGACATCCTGTTGACAGAGAGAGAGAGAGAGAGAGAGAGAGAGAGAGAGAGAGAGAGAGAGAGAGAAGAAAGAGGCCGGGCGCAGTGGCTCAAGCCTATAATCCCAGCACTTTGGGAGGCCGAGGCGGGGTCAAGAGATCGAGACCATACTGGTCAACATGGTGAAACTCCGTCTCTACCAAAAATACAAAAAAATTAGCTGGGCATGGTGGCACGTGCCTGTAATCCCAGCTACTCAGGAGGCTGAGGCAGGAGAATTGCCTGAACCCAGGAGGCAGAGGTTGCGGTGAGCCGAGATCGCGCCATTGCACTCCAGCCTGGGTAACAAGAGAGAAACTCTGTCTCAAAAAAAAAAAAAAAAAGAAAAAGAAAGAGAGAGAGAGAAAGAAGAAAGAAAGAAAGAGAGAGAGAGAGAGAAGAAAGAAATAGAGAGATAGAAAGAAAGAGAAAGAAAAAGGAAAGGAGGGAAGGAAGGAAGGAAGGAAGGAAGGAAGGAAGGAAGGAAGGAAGGAAGGAAGGAAGGAAGGAAGGAAGGAAGGAAGGAAGGAAGGAAGATTTCTAATTGTAGTTTGCAAATCACCAAAGAAAAGAGATGAATCCGTAATTTGGACTGTAACAGAGCTTAGTGTTCTCATCTGAGTATTTCTGACTTACATAGGCACAACCTGGAACTCTATGTAAGAAGCTATGTTACGACTACTTACAAGTTTGAAGTTTACTGTTAATTACAAATAAAACAACTGCAAAAGCTTGTCTGTGTATGTAGGCATTCTTGAGGGTGAATTTGAATATCTGAAACAGCTTATGAAATTATAATCTCAGCAACATGTCCTTTGAGAGGAAATGGCAAAGGTGTGGAAAGATTGTGCTTTTATTATTACATTGAAAAAGAGTTGGTTCCTTTGTCTTATTGTTTTCTCTCATCCACTTTTTCCCTTTCCTTTCATAAACTGTTTGTCCTAGGATTTGACACTATAAATTTCCAACATTATGTGATAAGTGGTAATGCTATTATCTGCCCTACGTACTTTCTGCATTGAAACAGGAGTTTACATGTGCTTGTTCTGGTCTTACACTGGGTTTAGACATAAGTCAGATTCCTAATTTGGAAGTGAAAGGGGGAAAACCTACAAACGTGAAAGAAGATTCATCAACATGGGCTAATAATTTTATCTGAAAAAGGAGAAATAATCTTTTCTTTATTCAAATGTGAAATATATGATAAATAAGATAAAAATCTCTCTTTATTCATGCCTAGGTTTACCAAAACTTGAGGTTTAGCCATATTTGCTTCAGATATTTTTCAAAAACATTACAGCTGCACGTGGATCCTTCTGTTTGTCTCAATTCAATCTAATTTCCCTTTGTTTATGCAATTAGATGAACATTTTAAGTAATTTCATTTAAGGATGAATCCATGACAAGTTTACAATATTGCATGTTTTTAAGCTTTATTAATGGTATTTCACTGTGTGCATCATTCTACAATATATTTTCATGTTTGCTGAACATTTTTCAATATTTTATCAACAACTTCATATATGTAGCTCTAATTTTAAAATTCAGCCATTAGGCTGGGTGCGGTGGCTCACGCCTGTAATCCCAGCATTTTGGGAGGCCGAGGCGGGTGGATCACGAGGTCAAGAGATCGAGACCATCCTGGTCAACATGGTGAAATCCCGTCTCTTCTAAAAATACAAAAAATTAGCTGGGCATGGTGGCGTGTGCCTGTAATCCTAGCTACTCAGGAGGCTGAGGCAGGAGAATTGCCTGAACCCAGGAGGCGGAGGTTGCAGTGAACTGAGATCGCACCATTGCACTCCAGCCTGGGAAACAAGAGCAAAACTCCATCTCAAAAAAAAAAAAAAAAATTCAGCCATTATATATTATTTCATGTATGAATTGCCTCAATATATTATAAACCAAAAATAAAATTCTAAGTCCTCCCCCCTCCTTCAAACATCTGAATCTGAATGGACCTCTCCCTTCAGCCAAGGACATTCTAGAATTAACCTGATGAAACAGTTCAGACTATGAGGGAAGAGGGATCAGACATGCCTCATTATAACCTCCAGAGTTAATATCAATGCAGACCTTAAATTTGATAAGAAAAATGTACGGTGTATTCTCTCTGAAGCCTACTACTTGGAGGCTTCATCTGCATTATAAAAACTTGGTTTCCAAAACCCTTTATCATAACCCTTTATCATTCCTTTCTATTGATGATAACTCTTTCAACCAATTACCAGTCAGAAACATTTTAAATACACCTATGACATGGAAGCACCTCACATTTTGAGTTGTTCCACTATGCCAATACATATACAATGTACATTGTACATGTATTGATTAATGTATTATGTCTCCCTAAAATGTATAAAAGCAAGCTGTACCCCATTTACCTTGGGCTGATGTTATCAGGACCTCTGAGGCTGGGTCTTGGGTGCATCCTTAACTTTAGTGAAATAACTTTCCAAATCAATTGAGACCTATCTCAGATACTTTGGGTTCACAATATTAATACTCTTAAACATATTTAGGTTGTTGCCAAATTTTCACTATTACAGTGAATGTAATGACAAACAATCTAGCACAAGATACAGAAATGCAGGATCAGAGGATATGTGTAACTTCACATTTACTAGCTATTGCCCAATTCCTCTCTAAAATGGTTTGTGAATTATTTCTCCATATCTTTGTTGATGAAAGTAGTTGAACTCTGTAAAACATTTGAAGGGATTTATTCTGAGCCAAATGTGAGGACTATGACCTGTGACACAGCACCCAGGAGATCCTGGTAACATGTTCCCAAGGTGGTAAGGCTATAGCCTGGTTTTATACACTTTTGGGAGTCATAAGGTATCAATCAATATCAATATATGTGGGATATGCACTGGTTCAGAAAGGTGGAACAACTCAAAGAGGATAGGGAGATTACAGGTCATAGTTCATAGGTGGATTCAAAGATTGTCTAATTGGCAATTATTTGAAAGTTATTATCTAATGGTCTGGAATCAATAATAATGAATGTCTGGGTCAAGATAAGGTGTTGTGGAGACCAGGGTTCTTATTATGTACATGAAGCCTTATCAGTGGCAGCCATTAGAGTCAACTTCAGACATTGTTATTGGTCTATTCAGGGTTTTGACTTCTTACTGGTTTAGGCCTGAGAGGATATATATGCACCCAATACAGGAGCACCCAGATACATAAGGCAAGTTCTTAATGACTTCTAAGCACCACTTGCCACCTAATCTCAAATTGACCACATAATTGGAGGTAAATCACTCCTCAGCAAATGCAAAACAATGGAAATAATAACAAACAGTCTCTCAGACCACAGTGCAATCAAATTAGAACTCAGAATTAAGAAACTAACTGAGAACCACAAAACTTCATGGAAACTGAACAACTGGCTCCTGAATGTCAACTGGATAAACAATGAAATGAAGACAGAAATAAAGATGTTCTTTGAAACCAATGAGAATGAAGACACAATGTACCAGAATCTCTGGGACCCATTTAAAGTGGTGTCTAGAGTGAAATTAATAGCAATAAATCCCCACCAGAGAAGTGAGGAAAGACTTAAAATCAACACCCTATTGTCAAAATTGAAAGAGCTAGAGGAGCAAGATCAGAATAAAAAAAAAAAAAAAAAAAAACTCAAAAGCTAGCAGAACACAAGAAATAACTAAGATCAGAGCAGAACTGAAGGAGATAGAGACACAAAAAAAATCCTTCAAAAAAATCAGTCAATCCAGGACCTGGTTTTCTGAAAAGATCAACAAAATAGACAGACTGATAGTCAGATTAATAAAAAAGAAAAGGGAAAAGAATCAAATAGATGCAATAAAAAACGATAAAGGGAATATCACTACTGATGCCACAGAAATACAAACTATAATCAGAGATTACTACAAACAACTCTATGCACATAAACTAGTAATCCTGGATGAAATAGATAAATTCCTGGACACTTGAACCCTCCCAACCCTAAACCAGGAAGAAGTTGAAACCTTGAACAGACCAATAACGTGGGCTAAAGTCGAGGCAGCAATTAATAGCCTACCAACCAAAAAAGTCCAGATGCAGATGGGTTCACAGCCGAATTCTACCAGATATACAAAGAGGATCTGGTACCATTCCTTCTGAAACCATTCCAAACAATTCAAAAAGAAGGAATCCATCCCAAATCATTTTATGAGGCCAACATCATCCTGATACCAAAACTCAGCAGAGACTCAACAAAAAAAAAGAAAACTTCAGGCCAATAACTGTGATGAACATGGATGCAAAAATCTTCAATAAAATACTGGCAAACAGATTGCATCAGCACATCAAAAAGCTTATCCATCACGATCAGGTAGGCTTCATTCCAAGGATGCAAGACTGGTTCAACATACCTAAGTCTATAAATGTAATCCACCACATAAACAGAACCAAAGACAAAAACCACATGATTATCTCAATAGATGCAGAGAAGGCCTTTGACAAAATTCAACAGCCCTTTATTCTAAAAACTCTCAATAAACTAGGTATCAAAGGAACATATCTCAAAATAATAAAAGCTATTTATGACAAACCTATAGCCAATATCATACTGAATGGGCAAAAACTGGAAGCATTCCCTTTGAAATCCAGCACTAGACAAGGATGCCCTCTGTCGCCACTCCTATTCAATATAGTATTGAAAGATCTAGCCAGAGCAATAAGGAAAAAATATAAAATAAAATAAATAAAGGATATTCAGTTAGGAAAAGAGGAAGTCAAATTGTCTCTATTTGCAGACAACATGACTGTATATTTGGAAGACCCTATCATCTCAGCCCAAAATCTCCTTAAACTGATAAGCAACTTAAGCAAAGTCTCAGAATACAAAAATCAATGTGCAGAAATCACAAGCATTTCTGTACACCAAGAACAGACTAACAGAGAGCCAAATCATGAGCAAACTCCTATTCACAATTGCTACAAAGAGAATAAAATACCTAGGAATACAACTAACAAATGATGTAAAGGGCTTCTTCAAGGAGAACTACAAACCACTGCTCAAGGAAATAAAACAGGACACAAACAAATGGAGTAACATTCCATGTTCATGGTTAGGAAGAAGCAATATCATGAAAGTGGCCATACTGCCCAAAGTAATTTATAGACTCAACACTATCCCCATCAAGCTACCAATGACCTTCTTCACAGAACTGGAAAACCACCTTAAACTTCATATGGAACCAGAAGAGAGCCCGCATAGCCAAGACAATCTTAAGCAAAAAGAACAAAGCTAGAGGCATCACACTACCTGATTTCAAACTATACTACAAAGCTACAGTGATCAAAACAACATGGTACTGGTACCAAAACAGAGTTATAGACCAATGGAACAGAACAGAGGCCTTGGAGGCAATGCCACACATCTACAACTATCTGACCTTTGACAAACCTGACAAAAACAAGCAATGGGGAAAGGATTCCCTGTTTAATAAATAGTGTTGGGAAAACTGGTTAGCAGTGGACAGAAAGCAGAAACTGGACATCTTCCTGACACCTCATACTAAAGTGAACTCCAGATGGATTAAAGACCTAACAAAATAAAAACCCTAGAAGAAAACCTAGGCAAAACCATTCAGGACATAGGCATAGGCAAGTATTTCATGATTAAAATACCAAAAGCATTGGCAACAAAAGCCAAAATAGGCAAATGGGACCTAATTAAACTCCAGAGTTTCTGTACAGCAAAAGAAACCATCATTAGAGTGAACCGGCAACCAACAGAATGGGAAAAAATTGTTGCAATCTACCTATCTGACAAAGGGCTAACATCCAGAATCTACAAAGAACAAAAACAGATTTACAAGAAAAAAATAAACAAGCCCATCCAAAAGTGGGGCAAGGATATGAACAGACACTTTACAAAAGAAGACATACATGAGGCCAACAAACATGAAAAAATGCTCATCATCACTGGTCATTAGAGAAATGCAAATCAAAACTACACTGAGATACCATCTCATGCCAGTTAGAATAGTGATCTTTAAAAACTCTGGAGACAACAGATCCTGGAGAGGATGTGGAGAAATAGGAACACTTTTACACTGTCGGTGGGAGTGCAGACTAATTCATCTATTGTGGAAGACAGCGTGGCACTTCCTCAAGGACCTAGAAATAGAAATACCATTTGACCCAGCAATCCCATTACTGGGTATATACCAAATAGAATGATTTAAATCATTCTATTATAAAGACACATGCACAAGTATGTTCATTGCGGCACTGTTTACAATAGCAACAACCTGGAACCAACCCAAATGTCCACTAGTGATAGGCTGGATAAAGAAAATGTAGCACAAATACACCATGGAGTACTATGCAGCCATAAAAAATGATGAGTTCGTGTCCCTCGGAGGGACATGGATGAATCTGGAACCATCATTCTCAGCAAACTGACACAAAAACAGAAAACCAAACACCACATGTTCTCACTCATAGGTAGGTGTTGAACAATTAGAACACATGGACCCAGAGCAGGAGCATCACACACTGCAGAAATACCAGATATAGGTGACAAGGGGATGGAGGCAGCAAACCACATTGCCATGTGCGTACCTATGCAATAATCCTGCATGATCTGCACATGTACCCCAGAAACTAAAGTACAATAATATACATATATATATATATATATATATATACATAAAATAAACATCTAACAGTTCTAAAAGTTCAAAAAAAAGAGACAGATACTTATGAGAAAAATAAATCTTGGAAATAAAAACTACAAATATTGAAATTAAAAGTAAATGAATAGGGTAAATTGTAGGCTGAATGCAATCAACAGAGAATTAACAAATTGAGATGCAGGCTAGGCATGTTGGCTCATGCCTGTAATCCCAGCACTTGGGAGGCTGAGGTGGGTGGATCACCTGAGGTCAGGAGTTCAAGACCAAGTCTGGCCAACATGGTAAAAAATTAGCTGGGTAGATAGCACACACCTGTAATCCCAGCTACTCAGGAAGCTGAGACAGGAGAATCACTTGAACCTGGAAGGGTGAGGTTGCAGTGAGCTGAGATCGTGCCATTGCACTCCAGCCTGGGCAACAAGAGTGAAACTATGTCTCAATAAATAGATAAATACATACATAAATTAAAGTAATTGAAATGCATTAATAATAAATTCACTACAAAACAGGACAGGGAGAAAAATAACATGAAATCTCACTTGAGAGCCACAGAGAATAGACAAAGAGGTATGATAGGCAATTCAGAGGAAAAGAATGGAAAGCCCAATGGTTAAGTCATATTTGAAGATAAATGGATTTAAAAATTTCAGATATGAAAAAAATTGAAACCTCAGATCAAAATTTTATTTCACATGTTAATCAGAAGACAAAGCAAGAAAAATCAAAACACATTTATACTTAGACATGTTGTAATTAAACAACATAATATCAAAAATAAAGAGAAAAACTTTAAGACAATAAGAAAAAAACAGATAATTTGCAATATATAACAGTTAAACTGACAGCAACAATGGCAAAAATAGGATAAGAAATAGCAAAATAGCATTTTTAAATGGTTAATTAGAATTTTATAGCCAACTCAACTATTATTTAAAACTGAGGAAAAATAAAATTATTTTCAGTCTTTAAATGATTTACCTCCACACACATTCTTCAAATGACCTGTTAAAGAGTGTAGTTTAGTAAGAAGAAAAATATACTGGCAGGAAAAACATTACATACAAAAACCAACAATGAAGTGGATCATAGACCTGAAAGTAAAATCCAAAACTGTAACACTTCTAGAAATTAACGTAAGAGAAAATCCAGGTACCTTGAGCTTAGTGATAAGGCATGTTCCATAAAGATAATAATTGACAAGTGGACTTCATTATAATGAGAAACTTCTCCATGGAAAAAGACACTGTCAAGGGAATGAGAAGACAAGCCACAAACTAAGAGAAAATACTAATAAAAGACATATCTAATAAAGGATTGTTATGGAAAGTGTACAAAGAATTCTTAAACCTCATCATTAAGAAAATGAACAAACCAATTATATATGAGCAAGAGAACAGAAAAGAAACCTCACCAAAGAAGATAGATAGATGACAAATAAGTATGTGAAAAGATGTTCCATGTCATATGTCACCAGGGAAATGCAAATTAAGCACACATATTAGAATGGCCAAAATCCAAAACGGTGTCAACACTCAATGGTAAAATATGGAGCAACAACACTCAATGGTAAAATATGGAGCAACAGCAGCTCTCCTTTACTGCTGGGAGGAGTGCAAAACGGTACAACTACTTCGTAATATATTTTGATAGATTCTTATAAAACTAAACATACTCTTACCATAGGATCCAGCAATCATACTCCTTTGGAATTTACCCAGATAAATTGAAAACTTATGTCTGTATGGAAACTTAGACACAGATGTTTACAGTAGCTTTATCATAACTGCCAAAACTCATAAGCAACCAAGATGTCCTCCCAAAAGTTTACTGAAAAATAAACTGTGTTGCATCCAGAAAATAGAGTATTATTCAGCACTAAAAAGAAAAAAGCTATCAAGCCATGAAAAAAAAAAAAAAAGAAGAAGGAAACTTAAATGCAAATTACAAAGTGATTGAAGCCAGTCTTAAATGTTATATATAGTATGGTTCCAGCTATATGACATTCTGCTAAAGCAAAGCTATGGAGACAGTAAAAAAGATTAGTGGTTTTCAGAGTTTAGTGGAAGGAAGGGCTAAATAGAGCTCAGAGAATTTTTGGGGTAGTAAAACTATTCTGTATAATACTATAATGTCACACATTTGTCAAAACTATAGAATATGTAACACCAAGAGTAAATCCTAATGTAAACTGTGAGTTTGGGGTGATAATGATGTGTCAGTGTAGGTCCATAGATTTTAACAAATGTACCATTTTGCTGTGGGAAGTTGATAATAGGGGAGGCTACATGTGTGGGGGCAGAAAGCACACAGGAACTCTTTACTTTCTGCCCAACTTTACTATGTACATAAAATTGCTGTAAAAAAATAAAGTCTGTTTAAAAAGGATAAACATTGAAAAAATAGGTAACAAAATTTAGTTAACTTGTGGCTATTAATCACAAATTTTTGCATTAAAAATGATAAAAATAAACACATATGTACACTGCAAAAACAAACAGAAAGTGTTTATTGCACTGTTAATGCAAGCTAAATTTCTTGTTATATTCAGGAAGAGGACTGAAATTCTGAATAACATTAAGAAGTTTTAGGAAAATTCAGAGTAAGCATGTTTTAGTAGTTAAGCATTTTTGCTTAAATTTTACAGATATCTACTTAAGTGTGATACATTTCTTCTAAATCAGTACAGGAAAAAATGAAAATCTCTATCAATACAATGGCAAAGACGGAAAGCAAAAGCAAAGGAAAATAATGATAGCTAGAAAACAGAAAATAAATGGGCAGAAACGTGCCAAATATATGTTATTATACTGTACATAAGCGGATTGAACTTGCCTACTATAATACAGGGAATATCATATTAAATAAAGAGACTATAGAGACTTGTTTAGAACAAAGTGAGAGAAAAGGGAGAGGGAAGAAAAAAGATATATTAGTCAAATGCAAACTAAAAGAAAGCAAATATAACAATGTTAATAATTGACAAAATGGAATTTAAGACAAAAAGCATTAGTAGGGACACTACATCAGAATAAAGAATCCATCCTATGTCCTGAAAGGTTTTGCCTAGGTTTTCTTCTAGGGTTTTTATGGTGTTAGGTCTTATGTCTGCTTCATTTCTGTTTGTTTCCCCTTCTTAATTTCTCCTATTGTTTATTTTTATTTTTTTTATTTTTTTTATTTTTTTTGAGACGGAGTTTCGCTCTTGTTACCCAGGCTGGAGTGCAATGGCGCGATCTCGGCTCACCGCAACCTCCGCCTCCTGGGTTCAGGCAATTCTCCTGCCTCAGCCTCCTGTCCTATCGTTTATTTAATATTAAAACTTCTTTTGTTTCTTTGGCCACTGCCTATATAATCAACTTAAAAAGGCTTTGTGAGATTTTTCATTATATTCACTTCATATGAAGTGAATTTGTGCTTCAGTTGTTGGTTTTTTGGGTGTGTGGTTTTTGTTTTATTTTATTTTGTTTTGTTCTGTTTGTTTTAGATGGAGTTTCATTCTTGTTGCCCAGGCTGGAGTGCAATGGCACAATCTCAGCTCACTGCAACCTCTGCCTCCTGGGTTCAAGCGATTCTCCTGCCTCAGCCTCCTGAGTAGCTGGGATTACAGGCACCTGCCACTATGCCCAGCTGATTTTTTGTATTCTTAATAGAGACAAGGTTTCACCATGTTGGCCACACTGGTCTTGAATTCCTGACCTCAGGTGATCCACCTGCCTTGGCCTCCAAAAGTGCTGGGATTACAGGTGTGAGCCATGTTTGTTTTACTGTCTTTTTAAGTGTAGCTTTCTTTGTGTGTTTTGAAATTTTATTTTGTAGGTTGATTTGAATGGAAAAAAATGGTTGGATTTAATTTGATTTTCTCTCTCTCTCTCTCTCTCTCTCTCTCTCTCTCTCTCTCTCTTTATCTTTCTCTATTTTTCTTCACCCTACCCATCATAGGAATTTTGTAATTTCTCCTAGGCTTTCTTCACCTCATCCTCAGTTTACAATTGGGTTTAGAGTAGAAATTTGTGACTATTGTGTTGTTAAGAAGCAATAACTATAACAGATTCAGCCACCAAGCTATGAAGCAACTGAGTTCATGTTCTAGACATGAGCCTATAGGAATGTTTCACCCATGGCCTCTCTTCTCTCAACCCTACATGTGTGGTCTTCCATAAGATGAAGCCCCAGTAAGATATTGGCAACCGTTCTCTGGAGCTCCTTTCAAATGCAGAGGAGCCTCACCTCAGCCGACAGAAAGCCTGGCTTAAGACCTCATCTCATATGAACTTGCAATCCATATACTTCCAGGCGCCCACTTTTAATCCAGTAGTCCTGTGGTGTCAGTTTTATTCATTGGTTTGTGCTTCCAATCTCTGTTCGAACCTTGAAGAACTTTATATCCTTTTTCGTCTAGTTACGTATGATAGGCTTTTGTATGGTTCGGCTCTGTGTCTCCACCCAAATCTCAGATGGAATTGTAATCCCCACATGTCAAGGGAGAGACCTGGTAGGAGGTGATTGGCTCATCTGGTGCTTTTCCCCATGGTGTTCTCATGATAGTGAGGGAGTTCTCACGAGATCTTACGGTTTAAAAGTGACGGTTTCCCCCTGTGCTCTCTCCTGCCACCTTGTGAAGAAGGTGCCGGTTCTTCCACTATGACGCCTCCACAGCCATGCATAACTGTGAGTCAGTTAAACCTCTTTCCTTTATAAATTACCCAGTTTCAGGGAGTATTTTATAGCAGTGTAAGAACAAACTAATACAGCTTTATTATTTTTATTTATTTATTTGCATTACAAGTAGAGCCAATGCTTCAGAACACTGCAACCAAAACTAATGGGAGAAGCATTAAAACTGAAGAATCCAAGGTGCTGCAGAGCACACAGTGTCAGAACAACCTGTGTAGATATAAATTCATTCCTTCGTGTTCATTTTCTCTGCCTACTCCATAAAACTGATCCCAGATTCCCTCAAGATAGACCGAATGAAGATATGTATTCCTCCAGGTCTGCTTACTATTTATTTAATTTGCCTGTGACTTTTTCATTTTCATTGCATAAGTAATCAACTCATTTAACTAAGGCAACGATTAAATCAACAAGGCTCAATTAAATTTCTGCTCCATGTTGTCAAACTTTAATCGTATTTTAGTTTATCTTGCTCTTGTGCTGAGGAAAATAATGTGATCATCTCTCTTAACTTGCCTATTTCATCCCAATGACTCAGTAACCTGCACATGTTGGCATGAAATCACTGGCTTAATGCTATCTAATTCTACTAACTAAACTTGATAGATTTATTTCCTTTCTCTAATGTGATACTTTCCTCTTTTGATCAATATAATCCCATAATCTGTGCAAATTCTCGTAGGAATAAAACTTGCAACAGTGTATTTTATTATTTTTGTAAGCATGTCTTCCTAGGAATAATGTGTTAATTCTTTCATACAAGCAGTTTCTGAAGAACTGATATAAAGTGTAAATGGGAACAAACATGACAATTGCAACAAATATACTATTGGATATATTTTATTTTTGCTCCACACAGGATATCAATATGTTAACTTTATATCCTATTATTTCTTTCAATAAGCTCAAAAATTGATCATTTAATCTTTTTTTTAAAAAGAGGTTTGGTTTCCTGATAAAATTAATAAATATTCTTTCATGTTACTGACTTTTCTGAACAGGTCACTGTCATCATATACCTACTAACTTACTGGATATCAGAGTCTTCCTCATAAAATAGATAGGAACATCAGGAACATCACTGTGTGACTAAAGAAACCACATTATTTTTACAGGGTAGAAGAATTGCTAAGCTTTTGCCTCTTTTTTTGATTAATTTCATGCCTGACTCAGTCAGAGATTAGGCCTTGACACAGGTTATAATTAAATATTGAAATCATGAAGTGCAAGAATGTTTAATT
Source organism: Saimiri boliviensis (assembly GCF_048565385.1). Taxonomy (NCBI): domain Eukaryota; kingdom Metazoa; phylum Chordata; class Mammalia; order Primates; family Cebidae; genus Saimiri; species Saimiri boliviensis. The sequence goes on from NC_133458.1 coordinate 42,084,710, forward strand.
TTTAAAATATGAGTTTTAATTTACCTCATACAGAGAATAGCTCTGGTCACCTGCAGAGATGCATTACACACTACATTGCCTAATGTAGGATGCCTGAATAAGGCTGAGCATACAGTTAAAGTAAACTAATGCAATTTACTGAACAGCAGTCAAATATTTATCCAGTTGATGAAGCAGACTTTATGTGAAACTCAGACAATAATTAAAGAGAAGCCTTGCTTAAAACATGCTTACTTCGGTTTTCCCAAATACGTTATATCCTTTCTGCATCTTCCGTTTTCCTACATATATCTCTGTATACCTGAAACACTCCATAGTGAGCATTCTGTGGAATTATATTGAATCTATTTCCTGCTATTTTGCAGTATTTTAAAGTTAGGAGGGTAGATCGATTGCCAAAGCAGCCCAATTCTTCTTGTAGTTATACCTATTGCAATGTGACTTTGCAGTCCTTCCCATCAAAGGTGGAGTCTTGTTTCCCCACCTTTTAACCTGCCTGGCTTGTGACTTGCTTTGGCCAACAGAATGTGGCAGCTATATTGTTATGCCTGTTTTTCTTCCAGAGACTGCATGCTTCTACTTGTTCTCTTGGAACCCTGCCATGTGCATGAGAACAAGCCCAGGCTATAGAGGATCGGAGACCACATGGAGCCTATCCAAAACTGGTCAGCTCCCAGCCATCCTGCTGTCTTACTACAGTGAATCCTGCTGGCATTGCCCAAGCCTAACCCAGAACCACCCACATTACTTGTAGACTCATGAAAAATAATGAATTATTACTGCTTTAAGCCATTATATTTATGATTGTTTGTTATACTACAATAGCTAATTGAAGCAAAATTTGGAGATTGAATCCAAACTGCTCACTTTATAAGGGAGACAACAGAAGCCCAGAGCAGCTAAGCACCTTGATCACATTTACACATTGTCAGTGGCAGAACCAGGTTTGGAGATTGTATTACCCATATCTGTAGCCAAAACTTTCTATCGTGCAATACAGCTTACCTATGTCTTCTTTTTGGCAACAAAGATCAAAAAAAGTTTGCCAAAAAAATTGGAGCTTCAGCATAATAAAATGGCATTTGTTAATAATGATTGTAATAGCTTTATATATATTTATTATAGTCTGAATATAAATATTATATAATAGTATTTCTCAGATACTTTTTTCTAAGTTATGTGAAGAGAATTATGAATGATAGAATGAAGACTATTTTCAAGTGTGAAATATACCATAATTTTCAGTCATTGTGAAATTACTATTAATCTTCACTTTTGGAATATTTCTTAAATGCTAAAATTAATGGGGATCTTCTTAAAGCTTTGCTGGCAGAACCAAATTTTTCTCTGGATTTTATTGCATCCAAAACTGTCATCTGGAAAATTACTAATGTATGGCATATCAGAGTCATCCCTATATTAAATATTTCAGATGAGGAACATTAAGGAATCTGTAACTACTTAGATTATGTCAATTACATGAAGAAAGGCTAAGTCCATCATGTTATGGAATGGCATGTTATAAACTTGTGTGCTAACAGATTTCCCCCAGGGGAAAAAAAATTAAGATTTTGAGGCTTCTTTTTAGGGTAACAAATATTTCTACTTTTGCTCCATTGTACAGGCAACTCTTAGGCTCTGTAGCATTGGTGTTCAAAGTTTAACTCATCCAAGTCACCTGGATAGCTTGTTAAATCACAAATTGCTGGACACCACTCCCAGAGCTTCTGATTAGGTAAACCTGGGATGGGGACTGAGCATTTGCATTGCTAACAAGTTCCCAGGTGAGGCTGCAGCTGCTAGTTGAGAATCTAAGCCTTAAGAACCTCTGCTTCGTAGTTTTCAACAATTGTTGAAATAATTTGTGGATAGTCCATGTTAAAATATATCTTACTATAGTGTTTTAGTGGGAGCTAAAGGAAGCATATATGAACTATATTCACAATTTACATTACTAAGTAAATTATGCAGTATAAAATCCTGTCAATCAAAATCAATGAGACAGTCACTACATTCAGAGTTTGCATAGTCTCAACTTTTTGTTGAGACATGCCCTGAATCTGCCCACAGACCAAGGGAGGAAGTTGCCAAAAAAAAAAAAAATGTGTACTGTCACAAGGCCCATAATATTTGGAATGCAGGCAAATTAGCTCAAATGATCATCCTCTAAAGGGAAATAATTTGCTAGAGTTTTTAAAAGGTAAAGAAATGACTGCTTCCAACCCAGAGCCAGTTTTTTTTTTTTAATTTAATGAGAATATTCACATAACACTTTCCATGACAGCTTCTGCTTTCCATCACTCAACTCTTTGTGAAAATAGTGACTTACTGACTGTATGTTTGGGCTTACTCCAAAAATGAACTTCTTGAAAGGTTTTAAAAAATGGTTTCAGTTGTTTTTAATTCCTGACTGCTTCAAATAAAGAAAACAAACTATAAAAAGGGTAGTGGGATTTTAATTGCATTTTTTTGCATTTAAATATCAGATAACTTCCTAATGGACCTTTACGTATCTATGGCCTCTACATAAATCCCATACCTTCCTCAATTTAAAAAGACAAGTGAGATTAGACAAAGATTGGCAGCTGAAAGTGTCCTGTGAGAAAACACACACAAAAGCCTATATGTGTCCCGAACTATTGAGTGTGCACATTTAAGAGGCGCCAGCCAACTCAATCTTTCTTATTCTGGTAAACATGCCTCACTGGGTATTCAAAGAGCCCACTCCATAAGAGGCCATGCAGTATTGTTTATAATTTTTATCCATGTGGTTTTTCTCACCACCTACTTAAAAGTTCATTTTTCCTCCTTTTCTGTATTTCTTTGCTTCTCCTTTCCTTATAAGAAAAAAAAAAAGGCAAACTCAGCTAACTTAAGGCATTACACAGAGAAGACGTTCTTATCCAGACTATTTTTAACATTCTCTTAGTTTGCATCTTTTTCACCTTTGAAGCTGACTGTATGTACAGGGTAGGAGTTCCTGAGTACAGAACAACACACAAAGTGTCTCCTGAAGTGGTAGATTCCAGCCAGGGAAAGGCTTCTGAGACAAAATTAGTCCAGTTCTAAACAAACATAACTTAACCTCTTCCCAAATAAAAGGGTTCCTCAATAGGTAATGATATTGATTTATTTTTTATGTTCAGTGACATCTTTTAATACTGTATAAACACTGTCTTTGTATTTGTGTCATTATAGATATATTTAATGTCTTTTAACACTGGTAAGATGATTCTATCCTACGCAGACCTAGAATTTCTAGCTGCAAATGGTTTCAATTTTTTCATGACTATTTCCCAATTAACTCCAACTCACAGTGATCCTTTCAACCCATGTGGCACCTATTTTTGCCACCACTCTTTTTTTCTTTGAGAAGGAGTCTCACTGTTGCCCAGGCACCACGAGTATAGTGGTGGAATATTCTCGGCTCACCATAACCTCCACCTCCTGAGTTTAAGTGATTCTCCTGCCTCAGCCTCCTGAGTAGCTGCGATTATAGGTGGCAGTGGTAGAATAGCTCCACAGCACACAGAAAAAACTCTCAGCCAACACTCTCAGCTAATTTTTCTATTTTTAGTAGAGACAGGGTTTCACCATGTTGACTAGGCTGGTCTTGAACTCCTGACCTCAATTGATCCACCCGCCTCGGCCTCCCAAAGTGCTGGGATTACATGCATGAGACACCACCACACCTGGCACCACCACTCTTTTCATATTTATTTGAAATGATCTTGTGGTGTTGCTAGCTAATTTTTGTTGACTTGTGCTATCTACCTAATTAAATTTTAAGTGCCTTGAGGACAGAGATCTCAGGGAATTTGAGGTGTTACCGTAACTTACACATGGAGAACACCCCAACAGAATGTGCTGACTGACATAGATGGGGATGACTGAGTCAGCCCTCTAACCTGAAAGTGGGGATAGCTGAAATGAATGAAATGGATATCAAAACTTGTAGAAATGATTCCCCATCCTAGTTAAGGTTTCTTTGGCTAAAAGCAACCCCAGGACAGGAGGCTGGAGGAGGAGGGAAAAGCAACTAGGTAATGAGCTACAATAATTACTCCTGGCTGAAGAAATTGCACGTGGAAAGAATGGCAGTTAAGAGGTACAAAGGGAGAAATAGCTACTGTATTAACAGGAATAGTTGCAGCCAACCAACCATTTGGTGCCCTTTCATGAGCTATATTAGTCTGTATGGTAGAAAAAGGGCGGTACCCTAGAAGGAAAGGCTGACTTTAACACCAGGAATGCACAAACACATGCTGAGGTTGTGCAAGAAAAAAGCTGGAAATAGGCCAAGGAACTTCATTTATGCCAAGTCATTAAAAGACTCATCCTCACAAGGCAAGCTTTATACTACATGCCAGGAATAGTACCTGTCCTTGCCTGGCCAGATGTCCAACTGGCTCCTTTAGCTCTTCTATTTTTTGTTAGCTATGTATTGAAAGAGTTTTCCCTTTTAAAATCAGACTATTGTGATTATACACAGAGGCCGTTGGCAGATGTGCTAGTCATTTCTCTATCAAAGTGTCTTGCTCTTCTATGCTGAAACATTCTTCAAGGAATAAGTGAATGCATTACTATTAGGGGAAAATATGCACTCATAGTTAAAATTACGATAATCTTTTAATTTTTTTCTGATTTGCAAGCTTGTTCTTCCCCAGCTTCTCACGCACACACATCTATTTGTATATGGCTTAGTGCTTACACCATCACATATGTGTGCTGGATGGGGATGCAGGTATTATATCTCGGAATCGAACAGTTCAGGTCCAAGTCTCAGTTCTATCATTTACTATATAGAAATAACTATATGCACATATGTTAGCATACATATGTTTACTTAATATTTTATAACTTTCCCCCAGTGATTAATTTGCTTTTCTACATGTATAGTACTTTTAGTAAATATGAACTCACGTACGTTTCCTGCAATAGTTGAGTATATCATTACATGCTATCATACAATATTCATATTGATTTAGTATATATTAATGCATATTATATACTCAACTGTTGTAGTTTCCTACAAAACATAAGAATTGCAGCTCGTAAGAGTTCATATTTTCAAAATTGACTACATGATAAAACAGACATCTACACTGAATCATGCCAACTGTTTAACTATGCAATTAAATGCATAAAACAATTTAGAAACCTAAATTAAAAATGTTGTATCTAAGTGAAACAACTGCAGGAATAGAAATCAACAGAAAATAATTACAGTCAGGAAATTTGGACAGGACATCAACAAGAGCATGGACCATGAAATCTTCAGTGACCCAAACAGTTAAGAAATTGCAACCAAGAGCTGTAACTTTGATCCAGAGAGAGAGAGATGTTTTCACCATGTTTGATAACTTTTTAATCCTCATATTCTGTCATGACTCAACCCATGTGGTTAGAGTGGGCAATGCGTACTGACTCACATATAAATGAGATGGGGTAGTTGTGGAGTAGTGACCATTCTTTCTGTGTGGATGGGTATTTCAACATTTATGCAGCAGGTATATAGAAAAAAGAAATAAACATGGGCATTGCTCAAGGCCATCATGCTACACAACTACAGAAAACACCATTTCTACTAGTGTGTGTGTGTGTCCTTTTTTCTTAAATGTGGCCGTGAAGAGCAACAAGGCTATATAAGGAGGCCTGACTTGGGTTCTGGTTCTACCACTGCCACTTATCCATCATATGAATTTGGACAAATCATCTCACCTTCCTGAACTCTAAACTCTAACGTTTCTTGATTTTTTTCTGTGTGCTGTGGAGCTATTCAGCAATTTGGTGCAAGTCATGGATGCTTCCTCAGAATGAGGTTTTTAATTGCATAAAATAATACAGAATGTTGAAGAATCCAATCATTAATTTTTCCTGATGTAGTAATAAATGTGTTTTCTTATTATATTAAATATCATTATCAAGATATGGGTCCCATAAATGCCATAATTTTGAAGTGTAATGAAGGTAAATCATATTTTGAGATATCTGCAACTGTAATGTGATATAAAAATATATATTTACTGATGACAAAATTATAGGTACCTATAATATTATTGCTATTTATTGCTTACATTCATTAAAGAAGTAAATGCTAAATTTCAGTTGGGGATTAGCAAAAATGAGGGCTAATTCTTTTCCTGATGTAAGTTCAAAGACTACTTTTAACTATGAACCAGAGGTTAAAAATCATTGCTCTTTACCCATTTATGTAAAAAGAGGAAAACGGCGTTACCCTCTAGAGCTCACTGAGCTTTGCCAGGATCAAATTAGATAAAGTTAATTCAACAAATATGTGCCAGGCACTATTTCAGGGTCTGAAGATACAGTGAACATAAGACACACTGTCCAGTGGAAGAAATGTTTTAGTTATGGAAGACAGACATTAAATGTATATGTTGTGAGAGGGGATGGTACAGTGATACAAAAAGCGAACCAGAAATGTGTACAGGAGAGATGGGGGGAAAGTCTCTGTGCTAAGATGTCACTGGAGCAGAGATCTGAAGGAAGCAAGGGACAAGGAGCCATGGGACACCTGGGAGAAAGTGTCTATACATAACAAGCATTGTAGCATTATCTTTCACCTGACAACAATCAATGAGCAGGTGGTAAATTGAAATGCAAGCCAACATTGCTAAGTAGGAAAATAAAAATATGTGGACCTATTGGTAGAATTATGAATTTATTCCATATTAGCATATAAATTATATCTATATTTGAAAAGTTTGCTTCTAGGCCAGGCATGGTGACTCATTCCTATAATCCCAACAATTTGGAAGGCTGAGGTGGGAAGATCACTTGAGCCTAGGAATTTGAGATCAGCCAGGGTAACACGGTGAAACCTCATCTCTTAAAAAATTAGAAAACTTTAGCCAAGTATGGTGGTGTGTGCCTGTATTCCCAGCTACTTGGGAGGCTGAGGTGGGAGAATGGCTTGAGCCCAGGAGGTCAAGGTTTCAGTGAGCCATGATCATACCACTGCACTCCAGCATGGGTGACAGAGCAAGACCCTGTGTCAGAAAAAGAAAAGAAAGAGAGAAAATAAAACTTTGTTTCCATTGGTTTATTATATATGCAGTTTTTTCATGCAACTTATTTTGTGCCAAGCACTATACTTAACCAAATTAACTAATTTAATCCCAATAAGCACCCTATGAGATAGAGCCTACCATTATGGTGCTGCTTTATTATTACACTTTAAGTTTTGGGGTACATATGCAGAACATGCAGGTTTGTTACATAGGTATACATGTGCCGTGGTGGTTTGCTGCATCCATCACCCCGACATCTACATTAGGTATTTTTCATAATGCTATCCCTCCCCTATCACCCAGCCCCTGCTATCCCTGCCCTAGCCCCCCACCCCCCAGCAGGTGCTGGTGTGTGGTGTGTGGTGCCCTCCTCCCTGTGTCCATGTGTTCTCATTGTTCAACACCCACTTATGAATTAGAAAATGTAGTGTTTGGTTTTCTGTTTTTGTGTCAGTTTGCTGAGAATGATGGTTTCCAGCTTCATCCATGTTGCTGCAAAGGACATGAACTCATCCTTTTTTACGGCTGCATGGTATGCTGCTTTATAAATAAGTAAATGGGGGCTCAGAGGGAGAAAAGTAATTGCTCAAGTAAATATATACAAGTATCAGGACCAAGATTTGAGTGCAGTCAACATGATAAAATTTGTCTGTATATCTATCGTGTTCATAATACTCCTTGAAAATGGATGGTAGTCTCTGATAGGAGAATAATCCGTCTTAAATATTGTATTTTTAAAAGTTACTGAAGTACTTTAGAATTTTTTTGTTAAATGAGAAAACTTTGCATTGCATTCACTAGGGAAAAAGTTCAAAGAACAAAATCTGAGTCACAAATGTGTCAGAAAAAGAAATTCCTAATTAAGTGAAAAATAGTCATTAGAGAATCCCATTAGAAAAGTATAGTCATCCATATCGTTCTCTTTTTAATATCTATTTGTGATTAACAAAAATAAATTAATAAATTTTACAAAATTCAAAAAGCTAATCACAGATACAGAAAAGATAATCTAAGACTTTTTACAATGCAAGGAGCAGTCCTGAACCCTTAGCTATAGGAGAAATTTCAAGTGTGTTGAACTGTAGGTTAAATTGAAAAGGCCCAGAAATTTCATAAAGTAGGTAAATGAATGGAAGGAGCAAAGTACATATTTTAAATAAAAACTTGCCAGTATTGGAGAGAATGAGATTAACAATTAACAAATTTAGATTCAACTTACAATTTATATTCTGCCTTAAATTATTTCTCTTTTCAAACTTGTTTTCTTGGTTCAAGACAATTCCTCTTTTTCAAGAGCATATTGCAATAGTTCCAGTGAGAGATAAAAATGGCTGAAGAGGCCGGGCGCGGTGGCTCAAGCCTGTAATCCCAGCACTTTGGGAGGCCGAGGCGGGTGAATCACGAGGTCAAGAGATCGAGACCATCCTGGTCAACATGGTGAAACCCCGTCTCTATTAAAAATACAAAAAAGTAGCTGGGCATGGTGGCACATGCCTGTAATCTGAGCTACTCAGGAGGCTGAGACAGGAGAATTGCCTGAACCCAGGAGGCGGAGGTTGCGGTGAGCCGAGATCGCGCCATTGCACTCCAGCCTGGGTAACAAGAGCGAAACTCCGTTTCAAAAAAAAAAAAAAAAAAAAAAAAAAATGGCTGAAGAAAATCAGTCACAGTGGAAACGGCTGGTGAAGAAAGAAAGAATGCATGTTTAACATTGAGAAGCAGGGGTGGGTGAAGGAGGGCTGACAAAGGGAAAAGTCCAGATGGCCTTAGTTTCTGCCATGAATGACTGGGTAGGTGGTGATTTAGTTATTAGCAAGATAATGAGTATGAGAGAAGCAGAAGAATGGTAGTGAGTAAAAATGTGGGCATGTTGACTTTTAGGTATTTTTGGGAGATCCAGATGGCAACAATTAGTAACCGATTGAATACAAGTCAGGAACTCAGGAGAGACATCTGAGCTGAAAATAGAGTTTCAGGAATCATCAGCATGTGGACAAAAACAGACAATTAAACCAAGTCAAATATTTAAAGCATGCTCAGAGGACGTGACAGGTAAAGGAGACCACAATGGAGTAACTAACTACTTGAAGAGCCAGTTCCCAGTATCAAATGCCACCAAGAAGTCAAGTGAAGCTTCCAAGTGAGGAGGCAGGGGCTGGAGAGGTCAGTGCATTGAAGCCTTTGACAAAGTAGTTGTGTTGTTGTGGTGGCAAAAACTCTGAAGGGCATAGAGTAAGAGGGAAATATAAAGCTACAATTAGAATACCACTCATTCTACTCATGAATTTGATGGTTAAATGATAAGAAAAGGACAGAAAGATGGAGACGCCAAGGCAGAGTCAAAAAATGGAGAGGTTGAAATTATCTAAAAAAGAAAAATAAGACTGATGGGGTAAGTGCCCCAAAGGAACAAGAGAGGCGAGGGTTTGGTTTGTCAAAATGATCAGAAGCCCAGCTGGCAATGAGTAAGCGGGGCCAAGGAAGCTAAAATCCTCGTGGTTCATGAGACACCATGAAGAATTATTTCATGTCCTGTGCAACTATCGAATGTCCTAAAGGACACTACTGTAAGTGAATAATCTATTTTTGATGAAAATCTGTTGTACACATAAGCACAGAGCAGCTCTGTGTGGTTTTAATACACAGAGATTTTCTAGGAATACAGGTACTCTGCAATTCAAAGAAAAATTGATTTAGGTTTGTTCTGATTTTTACCAAGAATTAGTCATAATTTCAGAAATTCACAACATCAAGAAGAAATATAGCTTATGGATTTTAAGTCACCAGCAGAATACATCTATCATTCTGTGTTTGTAGCTATCCCATTTATACAGATTCTACAAAGGTCAGCCACCTTTGACTTGTGAGATCACATATGAGAATTTACATATTGAAATGCATGTTTCATTATAGATTACTTTCTTTCTGTTTCTTTTTTTCTATTAGAATTAAGGCATTGTTTTGTTTCTGTTCTCTGATCCCAATTGTTCTGATGACAACCACGTTGCTGGATAACCTTGCTCCTTTTCCTTCTCTTGGTTAGCTTCAAAATATCCTCTAATAGAAATTGCTGTGTTTATCAGTGATCACCATTCGATTATAGATAAGGTGACCATAAGATGTGTCTTTCAAATGGGATGCTTTTGAGAATGTAAGTGAATACAATTAATAATTACCGATAAAATTGAACTGAGACTGTCCTGGGAAAACCAGGATGTATGCTCACCCTAACTATAGACTGCAGGTGTAGTGAAGGATTCATAATTATTTATTCATCATAAAAGAAGTCAGACATTCTTGCCTAGACTACATGGTGACTAAACACAAATCCTTGTGAGAAAACTACCTTTTGAGGGCAGGGGCCATCCAATTCATTTTTACCTCTCCAGCATGTGGCCAAGAGTTTAGTTCACATTTGGGAAATAGGGCTCAAACCTCAGTGAAGAGATCAGCTTATGGTTAACTAACCCACTTCATATCAAAGTCATCCCTCAGGGATCAGAAAACCTCACATTGCTAATAAGTGGTCATTGCCTCCTGCAGTAGAAAACAGCATTTAATAAAGTCACATAAGTAGTCATTTAGGAAATACCAAGGTACTTTTACAAAAAGCAGAGGTTCTTAAAAAAATAAACATATAAGGATTAGCCCAGGCTTTTTATTACAATCCAACACAAAGCTGAAACCCTCAAAAGTAACACTTCTCTAACTTAATGTGCACATGAATCACCTGGAGATCATATCAAAAGGCATCTGCCAAGATGTTCTTCAGGAGGTGAATGGATAAATAAATTATGGCATATGTGGATGATAGAATATTCAATACTAAGATAAATGAGCTATTAAGCCATAAAAAGATATGTAGGATACTTAAATGCATACTATTAGGTGAAATAAGCCAATCTGGAAAGGTTGCATACAGGATGATTCCAGCTACAGTACATGATATTCTGGAAAAGCAAAGCTCTGGAAACAGTAAAATGATAAGTGGCTGCCAGGAGTTGGGGGGAGGGAGGAATAGGTTGAGAATAGAAGATTTTTAGGGCAGTGAAACTGTGCTGTGTTATACTATAATGGTAGAAAAAGGGCATTATACATTTGTCCAACCCATAGAAGGTACGACACCAACCCTATGTAATCTATAGACTTTGGGTGTAATCATGTAATCTATGAACTTTGGGATGTAATCTATGGATTTTGGGTGATTACGATGTGTCTGTTTAGGTTCATAGATTGCAACAAATGGACCAATCTGGTGGGAAGTTTGATTATGTGAGAAGTTGTGCGTGTATGGGGATAGGAGTAGATGAGAAATCTGCACATTCTGCTCAATTTTACTGTGAAATGTTCTAAAAAATAAAGCATATTTAAGTAGATAAATAAATAAATAAAAGCAGTTTCTGGTTTGTATATCTGAGTGTAGCCTTATATCCTGTGGGGTTTGTTATTGTTGCTGTGTTTCATTTTTTAATTGACAAAACTTGTATATATTCATAGTGCATGACGTGATGTTTAATATCTGTATGCATTATGGAATGGCTAAATCAGGCTAATTAGCATATCTATTACTTCATACTTATCACTATTTTTGTTGTGAGAATAATATTTAAAATCTCCTCTTTTCACAATTTTCAAGTACAGTTATCCTCCAGTATCCATGGGTTATCGGCTACAGAACCTCTCTTATATATCAAAATCTATGGATTTTCAAGACTGTGATATCAAATGGTGTAGTGTTTGCATATAACCTATGTGCCTTCTCCAGTATATTTTAAATCATCTCTAGATTGCTTATAATATTAAATTACTAATAAAATGTCACTGCTAAGTAAATAATTGTTATACTGTATTGTTTACAGAATAATGATGAGGAGAAAATCTGTACATGCTCAGTGCAAATGCAATTGTTTCTGAATATTTTCAATCTATGATTGGTTGAATCCACAGATGTGGAACCCATACAGAGGGCATACTATATATAATACATTGTTATTAACTATAGTTAGCATGTTGTACAATCTCCTAATTGAAATTTTGTATCCTTTTACCAACATCTCCTTAATATCCAATCCCCTTTTTCCTCTCCTCTCCCCTAACCCTGGTAATCACCATTCTACTCTCTGCTTCTATGAATTCAACGTTTTTTAGATTTTACATATATGTAAGATCATGTAGTATTTGTCTTTCTATACCTGGCTTATTTCTCTTAGCATAATATCCTTCCAGGAATGCCAATGCTGCTGTTCCCCAGACCACACTCTGAGTAGCAAAGGCCTTAGAGTACTTCAATTCTAACATTGGTATTCACTTCCTGCTTTTAATTGTGTACTTTCCCACATTAGGCCAAGCACTCCTTGGAGACTGTAAAGTATTTCATTCATCCTTCTGTCCCCAGGCCTTGGCTCCACACCTGGCATGGCTGTATGCCTAGCATATGATAGTAGCTCAATATAACTTTATTGACTGAATTACAGAAATCACTGTGTCTTCTTACAGAACAATTAGCCAGTAATTCACTTCTCCCACTTCCTTTAAGAGGACTTAGTAGATGACACTGCCTTGTTTTTATGTATAGCACACCCATTCCTCAACACATACTTTTTCTCTCCAAAGCCAATTTCTAAAGTAATTTTACTTTTAGGAAACTTCCTAAACTGACTTAGGTGGCCTCTATCTCCAGACTCTAGCTAATAGGACTTGTTCAATTTTACCTGTTGCCTAGGGATGCTGCCTGGACCCAAACTAATAGCTCAAGAAGCCACTCCTTGTGGCTTATCCTCCTGCAAGGAGAACGTGGAAGAAAATTAAGTAGAGAGGCCCATGCCTCCTGTAATCCAGATTTGCCCTATAACGCCATTGGAATTCTCCTGATTAAGGTCAGCAATAGCAACTGTATCAATCAAGGTCTAACCAGAGAAACAGAGCCAGTAAGAGGTAAATATTATAGGATTTACTGCAAGGAATTAGGTTATGGGAGTGTAATTAAATGGAAAATTGATTTAGAGCAAGTATAAAATCTGTGGGGCAAGCTTTTGGAAAGGGCAAGCTGAAACTTTGGGGCATGAGTTGATGCCACAATACGCAGGTAGCATTTCTTCTTCAGGGAAGCCTCAGCAATGCTCTTAAAGCCTTTCAGCTGATGGAATCAGGGCCACCTGGATTATCAAAGATAATCTCCCTTACTTAAAATCAACTGATTATACTTCAGTCACATCTACAAAATAACTTCACAACAATGCCTATATTATTGTTTAATTGAAAAACTGAGGACAGTAGCCAAGCCAAACTGACACAGGAAACTGACCATGAACAGCAACTCATTGCCATGAATAAAGACCCCTTTCCAAATGCCTTACTCAAGTACCAATGTCTGCAGCTTCCCCATTGCTGCTCCACTCTTTCAACCCCAGAAAGCTGGAGTGTTAGTTCTGAACCTGAATTAATGTACTTTTTTCCCCCAAAATATAAATGATCCTGACTTGTCAAAAACAAAGCAAAACAAACAGATGAAAACAAAATGATGGAACTTACAAGAAGCCAAGAAGCATGGTAGAAGAGGCTTCTAGGACTCTGTTCTCTTCCGTTTTTAGTGTCAGAGCAACACTCATCTCTATGAGCCTTCATTTCCTTTCTCTAAATGGGAAATCAGCCTTAGGAGGATACTTCCTCTCCTTTTCCTTCCCCCACCATCTCTCTCTCTCTCTCTCTCTCTCTCTCTCTCTTTCTCACACTCACACATATGCAGGCATGAATGCTCACATACTTCATCTCTGTCTTTTCTGAAAATGCCTTTTCAGCCTCCGTGACTGACTCTACTGTTTTGTCTACTAAGTGTTCAATGTTCTTCAAATATCCTTCCAACTCTGCATTAATCAACACACTCTGTGCGTTCACTCCACAAGCCCCCATGGGTTCCAACAATGACAACTCAAGATGTTCAGGCAAGGATTCTGGGCTAGAAATACAGTTTGAGAGTCATCTTTCACTTCCCATGCCCTTACCCTTCATCCACAAGAACAAAATTTTGTCTCTTATTCCTTAAAAATTTCTGTCTATAAGTCTCTAGTTTTCCATTTCCATCGTGTCTACTTTAATCCTGTCTTCATAGGCTTTCTCCTGATTTATTGAAATCCTTCATTAACCAGTATTTTTAAATTAATCTTGTGCCCTACAACCCCTTTCTTCTCTGTCCTTATCATACAACCTCCAGAGTTACCCTCCTAGAGAAAAGATCTAATTATTCCACTCTACTTCTTAAAAACCTTAAATGGCACAGTTTGGTCCCAAACTCCATGTCCAATCTCCTCTCTTGTTGCAAACCTACTACTCGACATCCCCTGGATATTCCTGTACTCTCAGTGGCCTTGGCTGTGCTATTCTTTCTCTCTGTTCCTATATTCTTTTCCCCATATATTGAAGCCTTTCCCTGGACAGAATTAATCATTCCACTCCTCCTGCCAACACAATGGCTTATATATGTGTTTCTGTTTGGACATCTATCTCATTGTATTACGGTTCCCTTTTTTTAAAATATCAGTCTGGCTCCTTCCACCTTTTCAGAGTCAAGCTTCTTGATGACAAGATTTAAATCAAATTACGCATTTATATAAACTGAAAAACAAACAGTGGTCAGGGACAGAGTTCAAGCTGACTGCCTGTTGGTTAGACAACTAAGTAAACTAACAAGTAAGTGAATGAATTAGAAAATATTATCTTTGCAGTACTGGATTGTTAAATAAATTAAGCCTGCCCATGGGGACTGTGTATTCAGCATCTTTACCAGTCTTTGATTTGGTTGGTTTCAAAGTCCAAAGATCCTAACAAGTGAGGCCTAGGAAAAGTTAAAGAACTTGCCCTAGGTAGCCAGCTATTAAGAAAAATATATAAAAATTTAAATTATAATTTCTTGCAGTGTGGTTGCCTCTGGTAAGTGAAGAGTGAGAATAAATATCTAAGAAATACACTTTTTATAGGAGAGAAACTTTTCTATAAAATCCTTGTGAACTTCTTTTGTTAATGCTATACTGGCACATAAAAGATTCAGTACGCACTGGGGAGATGCTGCAGGATGCAAGAAGTTTAGAAGAGGAGAGAGAAAAAAAAAGAAATAACATGAAGAGATTTATGCTGTAAGCCTTCCACTGCATTTTTGATATGGAGAGCAGAAAAAAAAAAAAAAACACTTTTGAGAGCCATCTTTAATAAGCAAGCATCATGTTATTAATCCAATTTATGGATCAATAAACACTGAGGAGTTTTTGCCTGGTAGCATTAATAATATCCTTTCATCCCTGAGGGGGGCACAGTCTTCTTAGATATCTTTTATTTAGCTGAACTCAGTGTAAGTGGAGATGACAAGCCTTGCGGTTAAATAGGTGGTCAACCACTAGCAGCTTTGCATAATGATGATAAATAGGAGGTGGAAATGTCAAATGCAGGAGGACTATTCTTGAAGGGAGCCTTAGCAACTTCCTATTTTCAAACTCCAATAATCACTAGTTTGATGAACCTGTTTAATATGATGCACGCCTCTGTGTTAACCAAGCATACCTTTGTGGAAGTCCATACTCAACATAACAAGTCTATTTGACCACTTAAAAACACATTTGCATTTCCCTGTTCTCTCTGAGTTTCTCTCCCTCCTTACAGCATGCTCCATGTATTGTTTATACTTCCATGGTTCTGGGTGCTGAGTACGTGTGTGTGTGTGTGTGTGTGTGTGTGTGTGTGTGTGAGTGATTTATTAAGCATTTAGTATGCAAAAAGCCATTCATGTAGATTATTTAATTTTCTCAACAACCTCATACAGAAGATGAAAGGGAAACCCTGAAAATAAAGTATCTTACCAGGCTCACACAGATAATTGGTGGGGTGGATTCAAAGTAAAATAAAGACCATGTGTATATTTTTTCACCATCCCATCCCTGTCACGTAGTAGGGGCTCAACAAATATTTGCTGGATGAATACATATGTCACAGTCATACAGTTTTCTGTCCTATCCATCCCTCTAGGGAGTTCTGAAATCCTTGGCAATTCCAAGGCTGAACTCTTCTTCACGGAATGAAAGCAGCAGGTAAAGACTATAGGGAGAGGAGAGTGGCAAATTCTAAGGCCTCTTGAAGGGAAGAAACCACCTAAGAAGGAATAGGTTTTTCCTCCTAACTGCTTGGAAGAATTGAAGGCACTACATCTTCTAGTCTTCTCACTGGGAGGGTCATCCAGCTGCTGGGAGCATCACTGGGTAAATGCAGGCCAAGAAGATTAATATAAGAGTCCCACAGCATCCCAATTTCTTACCTGAAACAATAACAAAAAACACACACTCTTGATTCATTTCTACCCTTTTAGAAATATTTTTATTAACATATGTAAAATTACTATTATGACTGTGAAGCCTGCATAAGTGCTAAGTTTAAGCTATATTTTTAAAATTGCATTCATTAGTATTATGTAATGAGCTTGGAAGCCAAGCTAATCTAGATTTAAACTCCTGCTTCACAGAAAACAAGTTGTGTGGCCTTGGGCAAGGCACTTAGCCTCTCTGAGCTACAATCCCTTTAGCTGATATTGCTTGCCTCACAGGGTTATTACGAAGGTGATCACATGATATGACTGAGAGACTTAACAGCAGTTTGCAAGTGTTTAGAACCAGGCCGATTGCCAGCTCTGTGATTTTAGGCAAGCTTCTTTACTTTTCTCATCTGTAACACTGGAATAATGTTATCTAGCTGATAGAATCACCATGATGATTTAATTAGATGATGTATTTTAAAAGCATAGTGGATTGCCTAATGTTTAGTATGTGCTCAGCACATGCTTGTCCACTCCTTTTCCCATCCCTTCCCCTCAAATCCTGAAATCTGAGTCTTCTGTCTTATCACTGCCCTTCCATTTGTATGTAACTCTCCGAATCATCATTATGTCTCCGTGGTCCATTCCATACCTTACATTTGCCCATACCCTAATAATTCACATACAATTTGGCTCATACGTCTTACTACTTTGCAGCTACCCTGTTTCTACCTGACACCTCAGTGCTGTGGTGCTCACCAAAGGCATTCCATTATGAATTTAGACCAACTCCTTACCATCTCCAAAGTTCTCCACCCCATCTAAACTGAATGTCAGATGTGTCTCTACCATCTTAATCTATGTCTGCCATTTACTCAAAGCAAACAATATCCCACTCTCTGTTTTCTTTTTCCAATTTGCCCCTGGGTCTGGGATGTACCCCAACCCTTTCTAGAGTTCATATACCAATATTGGGAGGCTTGGAGCAGGAGGAATTAAAGAAATGCTCTGATTTTCTCTGAAAGTTCTATGCTTCTCCAAAGATGTGTCAGATCTTCTCCCACCCACCCTGTCCCTGTCTCACTGGCTTAGATTTACAGAGTGACTCTGCTTCTCAAGTGTCTGATGGGGACATCAGGTGTCTATGTTTAACAGCATTCTATAATGCTGCAAAACAGCCAGGTTAATTTTGTAGAGCATGCAGGGAGAAACATTATGCTGCAGGAATTCTCACTTTTTCAATCTTGTCTGGGGAAATTTTACATCAAGCAAAAGAAGCAAAGCTGATGAAAGGTTGCAGAAGGCTTATGTGTTAAATGACAGCAGTCTGAATTAGATACTTGTTTTTTTAGGGGAAAAAGGCTGGAAATTAGAGATACTATGTAAGATGTGGCAAGACTTAATGAACTCGTGATTGTGAAGGGAGAGATGAAAAGAGCAGGTTCTAAAATGGGCTCAGACTTGGGCCTGTGTGATTGGCACTGGAGAAATATTCCCCACAGGGACTGCACAGTTGAGAAGAGAAGAGTGTGTTCTAGTAAAAAATTAAAACCTTGATCTTTGCCATGTTAAACATGAGGTGGTAATGAGACAGCAGGAAGCTACTTTGGTGAACCAGCAGGAAAACAAGACTTAAGTGGCTGGAGAAGTGGGACATGCAGTGGTAAACTGACTGGTTCATCAGATAATCATACCTTTCAATTACAGAGCATTAAGCTTTACAGTTTACCAAATATTTTCATATACTTTATCTGAATCCTCACAACAATCCTGTAAGGCGGGTATTATTATCCACTTTTTTACACATAAGGGGGACTGAAATTCTGATAGACATTTGCTTTGGCCAATGCACCCATTGCTAATGCTGGAATTATGATTGAAGCTCAGGTGCCCTTTTTACCAACCTCAGTATGCTTTCCATAATCCCAAACTGGTCCAGTTATGAAAGATCCCTTGCTTTTGTCCCTTTGGAGATGGAATGACCCAAGCTTTGTGAAACTATGTTCCCTCAACAACAGTTTATCAAGTATAATTTTTCCAGTTGAAGGTCACATGGCAAGTGACAAAGAGCCTTGGCTCGCACTTAGAGAATTTCTCCTACACCCCATAGCATAGCAGACATAGAAGGGAAATCTATTCCTCTCTTCTTTTTACCAGCAAAACCAGACTTGACACAAGAAACAAGTCTTAACCAGGTGACCCTAATTAAATTCTGACTGCTGTAAACCAATTCACAGGGCCCCGCTCCCTTTGCTTATGATGATTGGTTTGGACTGGAGGTGCAGGTAGGTGGTGTGGCTAATGCCCTAGGAGGCACAGGTAAAGTCTGCAGAAAGGCATTTCTTGATTCTAAAAAGGTGATCAGGAGGCAGTGTCTCTTTTCTTCCTGTAGGAAGTACCATGTCTGCATGTGTTACCAGAACTACATCAATTATCAAATATTCATAAGGGGAAATCCGTTGCAACAAAGATGCCAGAACCAAGGATCAACAGGAAAAAATCTTGAAGACTTCATGGCATATTGAAACTTATGCCTTGATAAATCTTGATACCTTTCCTACCTCTTGACTTACCATTAGGTGAAATAATGCATTTTCTTATTGTTGAAGATAAATTTGGATAATTGAGTTTTCTGTCTCTTGTAGAAGATAGCTTCCTAAGAGATACCATCAGCTTGAGTTTTTACTTTGCAAATTAATCCCTAGACTTTTGACAGATTAAATGACCTAATTATGAAGTTTTCCCATAAACTTTTACTAGGACACAAATTTTTAATTGCTCCTCCAATACAATTGAATGTAGATATTTTTGTCAAGAAATGACCACACAAATGTGGATGTAACTAGGTTATTATATTAAACGATGTACAATTCTGAAGGCAGGTTTTCATTTCATGTAATTTTGCATGATTTTATTACCTTCATAAACATATATACCAACATAAGGATAGATGATATTTAGCTAGATAGATGGCAAGATATAGACACTTCCAGTCTCTGATCCATTCTCATCACTCTATAGTAACTCAGCATCATTTTATAATCATCTTTGTGAATGTGCCAGAACTTTTTTTCTTAGCCTATAATTTAAAATTATGTCTAAAGAGAACCTGATTTTCCTTTATTCTTTCTTCATTCCTTTCTCTGTCTCTTTCTCTCTTTTATCAATGCCCTCTTAACAAACATGAGTGAATCTAGAACTATGAGCACAGATAAATGCTGTCAAGAGGGAACCAGTGGGATATGGACTGCTGAGAAGCATGCCTAGGATGAATGGTTACACCTCTCTCAGGGGACTTAGGAAAATAATGTGACCCCAGGAAAGTGCCTGCACATTGTAAGTGCCCTTACAGAGCACAAAGGTTCCAAATACTTCATTTTATTTAATAAACAGCAGATTGTCTCTCTTCAGACTTGCTAAGATGTTAACGTGCATAAAGAGGAAAAATATAGAAAGAAAATCTTATTCCCTGCACTGTCCAGATGACTTTTGGTGATGCTTAAATAACTGCTGATGGCTATTTATACTAATTCCATTGTCAAATCTAATAATGTGCCAATTTTATATTGTATAGATTCACTTGTATTAAATGTAAACAGTGTCTGTGAGTGATGTGAATGCATTAGCATGGTGTAAGTGATATTCATTATATATGAATTGCCTTCTCTGCTCTAGGACCTTATGGTAATGAGATGTTGCTTTTCTTAAAGCTTTCCCAGTGAGTAACCATTTTTAATAAATAAAATAAAATATGGATTTCCTAGAAGACTTCATAGTTCTTTCTTTGTTAGGAATATTTTTAAAAAGCAAAGCATGTATCTTGAAAGTAGAGTCCTTTGTATTGCTTAATCTGGAAGCTATTTCTGTTATTTGGAAGTGTTTTTCATTACAGCTGCCCACCATGGTCCTTTTAATGGACAAGGTTGGGGGTGGAATGGCTAGATTATATTGTTAGGATTTCTCAGCTTTTGGATTTCCCTTGTTGGTTTAGAAGAAAAAAAATAGACTATTTCATTTGAAACATATAAATAATGCCAAATTTCTATTTGAAGTTGTTAGACTGTGATTACCAGTAGAATTATAACCTTATTTATGCAAATCACTAGAGTTCATGGTAAGTCTGACATTTACAGAATTAATGAACTAAATAATTAAGTGACCTAGTAAGTGAATTGGTAAACCAGAACTATTAATCTTTTAATGAATTCTTTACTATCACTTAAATAATAAATTTTTTGCATAATTTTAAAGGATTACAGTAAAGAAACATTAGAATAAGAAACCCATTATGTGAAGGAACGTTACTTTTATAAATCTGACATTATGTCTCTTTTTATTGAATTCATTTCTATTCAGGTTTAGAAAAGTGGCAATTTTTATATTGGTGACTAACAGTCCCCGACTTCGAAGTTTTTTTTTTCCTCTCACTGAGACAGAGGGTTTAGGATCATTTACTGCTTCAAAAAAAACCACAGCTTAAAATGAGTAATTAGCATACAACTATAATTTCAGAAATCCCCTATTTGATGGTGCGCATCACATGTTTCAGAATTTCCAAGCTCTTGTAGGTTAACTAGCACATAAAATAAGGCCTTTGCACTAGTTGTCTTCAAAAAGCATTTCTCTATTCTCCACAAATGATTATCTTTCTCTTCAAATATTCTTTTTAAAAAAATCACATCATGGCTGTTAAATAACTATACTGGACTAAACACAACGCATGTTTAGAACACTGAAATGTCCAGGGTTATATCAGTCAAAAATGAAGTGAAAAGATTAGGTTGGGTTTTTAGTATCCATACTAATTGCTTGCAAAGGACTGTCCTGGGTAGAATGAAAGATTATTGAATAATAAGTATTGAATACCTTCCATTAGAAAGAAAAAATTAAAATGCTTAAATAAAAAGAGAGAATAGCAAAAGAAAGACTTACAATGGTTTTCCCAACTCTAGAAAAAGACTCTGATTATGGCTTAAATCAAACAATAAATGTTTATCTAACAAATACATATTGTCACTGTGCTAGTCACAACAGGACATACAGAAAAAAAAATAACAGATGCAATCCACGAACTTGAAGAAATTATAATTTAAGTGGAAAGAGTTCACTAACACACACAAAACTAACATCAAACTACCTTATGAGAATTAACAATAGTCCCAGTGATTGCATACAAAGTTGTTTCACACAAATTCTACATCTTGCAGAAATCAACTCAAGTAGCTTTAGTCAGCAGATATTCTAAGCATCTGTGAACCTCTATTTCTGGCTATATATCCTGAAAATCTTCCTGATAGAGGACATCTAGGAATACTGCATATAATATAATCATACGCTTTTAAAGCCAGAGCTAAGATTGCAATAACTTAAAGAAAGTTCTCAGTATCTGATGATGACTGAAGATTTCAAACCAAAGTAGCAATGAAGCTGACTCAACAGCTGCCCTTGAGACACGTGCCAGTTCTGTTCACCAATACCCTCATAGGGATGGAACAATGCCAGGCTTCACAGAAAGTAGACAGCTGGGATGAGATCCCCACACAGAATTGGGACCTACAGAGGACTATTCAGTCAATGAAATTGTGGACTAAGAAAAAAATCCTCCCATTGGCAAATGGAGATGAAAAAGATTTTCATCTAGGCCTGATTTTGGGGTAAAGACTTCACTGAGAATTTGTAACCTTACTTGGATTTAAGGACCAAATTTATCCTCCCTGCCATGCTTGGTAAATCCCAAACAAAGAAGTAACATAAAGCATCCCCAGGTTGATAGCATTCTAGGACACTTAGCCAAAGCAATGAGAGACTTACCTTTTGTGAGAGACTTTAAAGGTCTTACCTCTTGTGAGAGATTTACCTTTAATCCATCCTGAAAGATCCCACACAAGTAGAGGAAATAAAGTTTTTTGGATATAGAGAAACTTGAGCCATAAAAGATATTAATTTAACAGGAAAGATGATGATGAGGTCCCAGGAGGTAGAAACCATGGATGCATCCTCAAAGTGGGAAGGTCATGTGGTCCTGGTCTTGGAATGCTGAGGAAAATAAGCTTAGCAGAGAGTAAATGGTAGAAATGGCTGCTCTTTTGTTCAGTTGGTGGAAAATCTTGCATTTTAAAAGAACTTACTCCATCAAATCAGGAAAAAAAAATTCTCAGACCAACTAGTATGTCTAAAAATGGCCTTAGTTCACTTGACCAATCAAAATGCTCATATTAAAGAAATGCCTAGTAATTTGGCAGGTGGATTTTTAAGAAAATGAAATATGTTTGAAAAAATCATTTTCCTCTGGCCACATGTTAAGTATTCCACATGTATTGAATATTTTTCTTACTTCTTGGGTTTGCTGCTAAGTTCATGATTAGCTGGACCACAAGCCAAACAAGTAACAGAAAAATTATTTACAAAGATAATTGAGAGCCAGGGAAATGCACCACCTGAGGACACAGCTCTCAAGTTTAAGTATCTTTAGATTTTTGCCCCAAATTACTCAACCTCTACAGGTCAGGGCTTGGGAACCCTAAATGTGTTCTTGCCTTTTTCTATGGTCTGAACATTGGTGTCCCCCAAAATGCATACATTGGAATCTAACACCCGATATGAAAGTATTAATGGGTAGGAATTTGGGGAAAGCAATTAAGTCATGAGGGCTCCACTTTCATGAATGGAATTAGCGTCCTTATAAAAGAGGCTCAAGGAAACACCTTTGCTCCTTCTGCCATGTGAGGACACAGCAAGGTGACATCATTGAAGCAGAGAGCAAGCCCTCACCAGACACTGAATCTGCTGGTGCCTTAATCTTTGATTTCCCAGCTTGTAAAAATTTCAGCAACAAATGCCTATTGTTTATAAATTACCCAGTCTAAGGCATTGTTGTAGCAGATTGAACTGACTAACATCCTCCAAATCGCTCTTATTACTTTTGTGAAAGAGTAGGGGGGGGAAAAGTGACAACACCTAGCTTACTGCTTTGAACATAGAAAGCACTTAACACTGTTACATTAATTAACAGTGTAAACTCCTTTCTCTCAGAGCCTAACGGGAAGTCAGCCGCATTAATATAAGGACTTACAGGGGAAGGTTCACAAAGCATGATCAGGCAAGACAGCAGAGAACCTGCCAGGAGCAATATTCCCAATTGGATCTTGTCCTGTTATAGCCAGCATGAACTGGACACTCAATAAAGCTTTGTTAAATTCAAAATATATTTCCTATAATATGGTAAACTGTTTATTCCACAGACTACAATTTGCTGGGTGCCATACTGAAAGGTCAATGCATGCCCTATTGTTAAACTCAGGTTTGGTGGAATTACCAATAAAAAAACAGTTTCAGGTTAGGGTGGACCTCATACTGGGTATTCTCCAGGGGATTTTCACATTCTCAATTGGCATTCAATAGAACTTAAACTTTGAAAAACAGCGTATTACATCATGTTTTTCCATCAAGTATTTTCGTTACACAATATTTTAATCAGATCAGAAGTCTTTTCAAATAGACTCTCAGTTTCACTTACTTTAGTCATTTACTTCAAGTTCATTGAGGAATGATTATTTTTAAGCTATTATTGTAGTCACAGATGCTTTCATACTTGACAAACTTTTGTACCAAGTCTCAAACTTCACAAGAAGTACAATCAAATTGTTTTTAATGATTATCGTGTCAGTGGGTATGAAGGTCACATGACAGAGTGTTCATCACCATTCCAGGACTCAGGCAGGAACTATCAGCATATGAGGGAAGACATTTGATAACTTCTCATAGATGAAAATAAGTTGTTTTTTTTTTTAATTTCACTGGGAGCAGCGGTGAGTAGGCATTGCAGGAAGAGCTGTAAAAAATATATACCAACAAAACTAACATGAGAAAGTCTACAAAGGTGAGGGGAAATAAATCTTCAGAAAATCATCAATCTCGTATTTTAACTTTATGCTTTATCAAAAATATGTGGAGCTTAGAAATGATCAAACAGTGTGTACAAGTGTGTAGACACACCCAGCAGTTGTCTATCCTCTCAATTTGTTCAACAAAACTAGAAGAGGAAAAAAAAAATCTGTCAAGTCATTTTAAAGATTTATTTTTGAAGCTATAATTTGGGCTGTCTTTTTTAAAAAATGCATTTCATATCCTAATGGTCAAATCAGTTGTGTCATCTAAGGGTGATATCATAAACACAGTGTTGCCTATGATGTTTTAAAATTTGAACTGACATTGTAGCTAAACTAATAAAAGAAAGACCAAAAAGGGAAACTTTAGAAATAGTCCTGTGAAAAGAATTCTGGGCATAAGACCACATCTATTAGTGGGCACTACATTGGACCATAGTCTAGAGAACTGTCTTTATGATTAATTCCCATCTCTGCTTCTGAATCGATCATGCAGTGATCTGCATTGATTATTAAGGTGGCTGAAATAACTGGATCAGACATGGCTTACTAGTGCAAATTGGCTAATTCATCAACACATAAAGATTTCAGAAGAACTGTTAGTGATTGTCACATATCACCAGGAAAGGAATTACCCAGTACTTATCAAATCTACTGGGCCCGTTTTTACTGACACACATTGTATTTTTAAAATAAACACATTTTATTTTAGAACTATAGCCTTGATATTCTTCACAATAGTAAAAACCTGTATTTAATCCCAAATCACTTAGGTATAAATCAAAAGACTGGCTTTTTGGTGGTTGAATTGTCTCTCAGAAGAACCACTGGGGTGATCTACTCCTTTAATATGGCCTGCTAGTTAGTTATTAGAAACTTATGATTTGGTTACTCTAAAACAAACCAATCTTTAATTACAATAGGCCTTCATAATAAATTTCCTGAGACTGTGAACTTAATGTAAAGCAAAATTAACTTGGAAAGATCCACCTGTACTTCCATCTATTTCTAATAAAACCTTCTAGTGTTTCATATTATTCTTCAACCATATAAATTAGAAATGTTAATTGAGAAGTTAAAACAAAGTTGAATCCCAACACAATTATTGAAAGCTGAGTTCTGAGCCTAAAGAAAAATTAAAAAAAAAAAAAAGACATGTTAAGATTTAGGTGTTTCATATCATCCTGTGCTACTTTAAGTTATGTATGTGTCTGTTAAAGTGTATATCTCTTTTATTTTAATATGTAATTTAAAAATAAGAAAAAATGTGCTTGAGAACTATGATAACTTACCTAACTCAAAATTAACAAGAAACCCACAAGGACTTTCTAGTTGGCTACTAGCAAGTAGAATGATTTGGGTTTTGAAGATGTGGGTCCACTGAGAATTGGCCTGATCTGGATTCATGAGAATTCTTCTCCAAAGCAGTTGGCACTGAATCTATGAGTTTCTCATGTTGTAAACTTTCTCCCAGTCTCCAGTTATGTTGCATCACAGAGGTCTCCAAATTTACTATTAGGATGAATGAAAAATCTTGAGAGTGATATATGAGGAGACCCAAATGAGCATTGTTTAGAGAAGAGCTACTGACACTTGTTTCACTTGTTTTTGAAAAGCAAATATAGTATGACTCAAAATTACTTCTGACAGCAACCAACCGCCAACTGTTTAGATTGGTTCAATTCATCATATGCTGGGACTCCCCATGCTACTTCTGTCTTCAAAAAGAAGCTCTTCAGATTGGCAGTGAGGGAATATTTCCTTTGAACATTTAAGTAATATTTAAAGACAGAAAAAAGATATAAATGCTAATAATTAAAAAGTAAATGAATAATATCCAATGCAGAATACTTGAAAGGTATGGTAGATGCTTCCATTCCCAGAAAGCGGCAGCCAAATGTGCTAAGCTTCTTTTAATAGTCTTAGTTTCTGCTAATATACACAGTGAGAAGTAGGCAATTGAGGGGAAATTATAAGAAATATCATGTAAAATTAAATTTGCACAATTGACAGTAAAAAAAAATTGTTTGACTATGCTAGAACATTTGTTCATTTCTCCATTAGCATAGTTCTAGATGGAGACTAAAAGTGGGGAGGCATTAGCAGGGAGTGGATAGGAGGGAAAATGAAAGGGAGCAAACCAACATTATGTTTCCAAAAATGTGTATTACAATTTAGAAACTGTTTAGAAATTGGGGTTTAACACTGGAGCTGTGAATAGGGACAGCAGTATAACAGATTATTCTGATAATAGCAAGGAAACAATGTCTTTTATCACTCCTTTAAGGCCAATAATTTTGAAATTCCATATTTTGTTAGTTTATCAGTAACAGTAATTAAAAATAAACATCTTCTGTAAGCATCTTTACATACTAAATATTTTTATTTTTATCACATTGTAGAAAATGTTATACTGATTTAGTCATATTACTAATCTTTAAACCAAAGTCTGCGTGTAATCTAGGTTAAAATAATAAAACCAAATTAAGACGTGATATGTTTAACCTTCAGAACTTCTATAAGCATGGTAACTATGTGAGATAAATTTGATTTATGACTTTGCTGCTTAGTTATGTCAGAGAAACTTGCTTAGGAGATTTGGGGACAATTTCTTCTCTAACTAGTCATCTTCCAGAATGTTTCTGAGCAACAACCACTCCAGTCAATGAAGAACCTTCACTGTTAGCTCACCTACAGCTTTAATTACCTTTAAAAGTGAGCAAGACAACATATGAGTGTTCACTTTGTATTAAATGACTCTCCAGATGAAAGGCTCTTTCTTAATCTTTTTAGAAGGAGGCTGACTTCATTGCCATCAATAATTTTTATTCAGGTGAAGACATGATCCACATAAAAATTTCCCTTTGCCCTTTTGGCCATCCAATAAATAATCTAAGGTTGGAAGTAATGGTAAATTAAGAAAAGCAAATCTAGAATGACTGAAAAGACTTAATGTTGTAAATAATTAGAAAAAGAGGTTTCTGGAAAGCCCAAGTGAAGCTATGAAGGTCAGAACCTAGAAATTCAATATCATAGAAAATGATCATAAGCAGAAGGCTGATTGCTCAGTATTTGTTCTGGTTAGTCATGAGCCATCTATTCATTTGTCTTTTTATTCTGGAAAAAAGTTTCTGCCATTTACCAAGTAACAGATACTATCTATATGGAGGACACGAGACATACACACTAGGCACACACACACACTAACATGAGTAATAAGGACATATGAATAGATAAGAAGACAACGGGGCAGGTTGGTGATACAAGAAAGACACAGGAGCTTAAGTAAGCATAGGAGGGGCATCTATCTCAGCTATAGATGAGGGATAGAAAAACATCTGGAGAAATGACTGAAAGATGAGTAGAATTTACCAAGTAGAGGAGAGCAGAGAAAAAACAGTTAATGTGTGTGTTTAGGGAAAGTAGAGAGAGGATAAAGAACATGCCCATATATGGGTGTTGTAGGGATGTGATATGTTAGTAGTGGTCAGTATAAACTCACTGTGGAAAGCATTAAAAAGCCAATAATCAGCATTTTAACAAGAAAATAAAACTTCCAGGCTCTTATTTTTGAAAAGCACCCTGGCAACTGTGTGGTAGGTGAATTGGAACAGACAGGCTAAAATCCTGATATAAATGGAATAAAAAGCATGCATTCCAGAGCTGATGGAGTCCAGAACCAAGTTGCCAGGGAGCTGAGATATTAGACATGGAACCTTTAGCCATAGGGCTATGGGCTGGTTCAATGAGGACTCAGAGAGCCTATATGATGATCCCAGTTTCTCTGAAAGGATGATCTTTCTTGCTGAACTCCTTAAGCATTGCATGCACTTCATTACTCATTGGTGTCAAGTTGTTTCAATTACATTCATTTTCTTTTTAGTATCTTCCCCACAATCATGGAACTGGATATCTCTCCTCACTGAGGAAGTCAAGGTCCTTCCTGAACACACTTCCCTCCCTTACCAGGAAAAGCTCCCCATTTCTCCCCAGCATGAATCTAAATCTCACCCTTTGAAATAATTTCCTCATACATCCCCCCTCCTCTCCCCTGGGCTTCCCGTTTATTAAAGACTTATTGCCCTGGATAATTCTGTTCAAACTCCCTGGTGTCATTGTGATTTCCCAATTAAGGATCTCTATCCCACAAGAGTTATAGCTGGAGTTGCCTGGGTCTGCCTGGCTTCAAGGCATAAATTCTCTTCTCTACACTGCTCTTCTGAGGAAGGTCAGTAATCAGATCTTGGAGCCATGCTTGAAAAACAGCAAGCCCTACAAACCACAAGGCTTCCTATTTTCACACTCCTCAATTTGATCTTGGTCCAGAATTTCTTCAAGAATCCCCAGAGAAATGAAAAAAAAAAAAAAAAAACAGTTAAACTAGTAGTTACAATGTGAAGGGCATTGTGCTAAATGCTTTAAATGTGTTATTTAATCTTCACAGTATTTCTGTGAGGAATGCACTAACTCAGGCTCAGAAAGGTTAAGTTACTTGCCAAAGACCATACAGGATGACTTTTATACTGCTCCTCCTTCATCTTTTGCAATGGCTTCCTCTATCCCTTATTGAAAAAGCATCTAATCCAACACATTTATTTCTTCTTCAATCCCATACAAATTTTGGTTATGTTTGCATAGTCATTAGTTAAGTCAAATATAATTCAAAAGTTCTAGTTATCTCTTCTTTTATTCATTCATTCTAACTCTTAATGTGTACTTGCTACTTGTGCTAGGCATTAAAATTCATGGATAGGTAACAATCCCTGCTGTCGTGGAGCTCCCAGTTCTCCACTGTGGCTCCACAAGCATAATGAACTAGTTTCCAAACTTCACCAATAAATTGAAAGGTTTCCATCCACAGGGTTGAATGAAAGCTGGATAATCCACATCTCTGATTTTTCTTCCTCTGCCCTCTTACTCAGCACTTTCCCACAGACCTTATTTCTCCATTCGCCAACTGGCTTTGCCAAAATACCTAGTCATCTTGGTCATATTGGTGGCTTAATTTCAGTGAGGGACTGACACGCAAAGGGTTTGACTAGCTATTTGACTTAATTGAACACAGTTGATCCTTAGGAAAATATCCAGGGGCCCAAAGGAAAACTAGAGAGCCCCAGTTGCACACATGTCAGTCAGTACTTGGGATTTTCATAAAGGCATTATTATTGCCCCTTGAAATTTTGAAGTCTCTTCTACACATTTATTTTAGACACCCGTCACTAGGATTCCAGCTATGTTCCTTTACAGAGCTATGACATACGGAAGGTCTTCAACGAATGCTATTATTGTTGATATTAATAGTATGGGCAATAATGATAAATGGTCATAAGTTTCTATGCTGCCCGAGGAGAAAAATCTATGTTGAATATACAAGAAAAGAAATTATAAGCATAATTTACTTGAAATAAATTTATTCATGTTGTCATGTATTTGCTTTATTTGTGTTTGCACATTGCAGCAGGCTATAGTCCCAAAGTCCAATACCAATAATAATGAAAAAAATACAACTCAGTCTTTGACTGATATGCAGATAACATGCAAGAAATGTCTGGAAGAATCAGAAATGGACAATTAGCACAGAGAAGATAAGAATTGTTCTAAGCTAGTGCAACATGCCTGATAGACAACCGTATTTGCACAGCCTCACTCTACTTCCATCTGCAGAAACGCTGCCACTGGGCTCCAAGGATGCTCAGATCTGTGTATTTTAGAGTTAGCTGTTAGACCTACTCCACTGTCTTGGGCACCAGAATTAATTTCCTTTCAAATAACATTCACAAATCACTCACTCCTTTCTTTCCAGTAAGTCATTAGATAGTGGGAAATTATGAGAAAAGAAAAATGAAAAGATAAAAAAAATTTCCAAAATATGTTTTTATGCTTTACTGAAATTCATAAGAATTGACTGTCACTGTTAGATAATGAAACTGCCCATTATCAATTTCCTGTTGTTCCTTTCTTCCTCTCGGAATGGGTAGGTGGTGGGGGAAAGGACAGCAGAGGTGCACTTAGTTAAAATATTCTCTTTACCAGATTCTCTAACTCCTAGGGAGGGATATGTGACATAGCTATGGCCAGTGACATGTAAGCAAACATCTGTCAGGATTTGTAAGAGAACTTTTGATTTACCAATATAAATGCTTCCCCTTTTTTCTTTTTTTGCTTTTTCTTTCTTCCCAGAATGCAGAGTTAAGGGCTGAAGATGTATCAGTCTTCTTGTGATCACAAAGCAGCACACAGGAACGAAAACCGTGTGCTAAAGAAACAGGAGCAAAAGGTAGAGCATTGAGTATTAATGACATTTGACTATTACATGTAACTGAATCTTAGATGATGCTTAGGATTTTATTTATTTATTTATTTATCTATTTATTTATTTGTTTGTTTATTAAGACAGGGTCTGGCTGTGTTGCTTGGGCTGGAGTGCAGTGGCCCTTTCATAGCTCACTGCAGTCTCAAACTTCCCAGCTGAGGCAATCCTCCCATCTCAGCCTGAGTAGCTGGAACCACAGGTGTGGATCACCATGCTGGCCGATTGATTTGTCTTTTTATAGAGACAAGGGTCTCACTATGTTGTCCAGGCTGGTCTCAAACTCCTGGGATCAAGTGATCCTCCCAGTTCAGCCCCCCAAAGTGCTGAGTATTATGAATATGAGCCGATGTATTGGATAAAAACAAAAAGGACAAAACAAAACACATCTGTATCCATAGCAAAACTGCCTCCGACATCTCTGTCATGTGTGGTTCAAATAACTGTTAGGAATATTTGACCTGTGCTCACTGAAGATTTTTTTTTTGTCATTGTTCCAATGTCTACCTTCTACTGAGGATATAGAAGCCACATAAATAGCACAATGTGCTTTAGTTTAGAAACTGAGCATCCACAGAGATCTTGACCTGCCAGACCCCTGGAGTGGTGGGTCAACTTCTGGGCAGACAGGGAATAAAGCTTGAAGAAGTGAGTTCACATAAGGAGACTAAGACCCCTTTACTCTCCCTCAGGGAGTAATTACTCACTCTATAAGGTGAACACAGTTGTGTCCCTCCCTGGCAGCTGAGCAGGACAGGAGTGAGGGCAACCTCTCCTCTGAGTACCCTGGGGGGTGTGCGGCAAATGCCCTCCTGGACATGATCTGCCGAAGAAGTTCTTAACAAAAGCAGTTCCCTGACTCATGTCACCCAAAGCTGTCTTAACAAAAAGCTAGAACTGGCCTGGGAAACCTGTAAAGTGGTGGACATAAAGGCTTCAATAATGGCATCTGAAATGGATGAAGCCCCTGTAGCTATCTGCTGCCAAGAACAGCACACAAAAAACCTCTATCTGTAATCCAAAGGCAGCATCCTTTGATAGGTCAGCTGCAATAAACCAAGGGAGAATGTGATGGAGAACATGGATCACACAGTGCAATGGTCACTGCAATTTAAACACAACCTTGTGCACATGTTTTCCTGATAGCAAGATGCAGCACGATAAGCATTCAAAGGGAAGGCTTCCCAGGCTGTTTGGATACTAAAGAGGCTGCCACAGTATTTAAGAGCATGTGATGACAAAGTAGGGACACACAGGCACATTACTGACAGAGGGCTCTAATGATGCTTCAGACTTCAGCACTATCTAACTCAGGGAGAGCACGCTCAAGTGCCCACAAGGTAGTTGGCCCACCCTAAAGCCTGCTCTCCAATTCCTTAAATTATGTGGTCCCTTCATTCTGTCTTTTCTGTCCCATTTTCATTGGGATGAATGACAGCAGTGCAAGGAAGAAGCAAAGTGATTAATATGTGAGCTCCGTGTTGAGGAGGAATAAAGGACTGGTGAGACTCTAGTGAACTGGAAGGTCCATTTCACTTCTAGAGGTTGCAGGTATCACATAGCTCTGCTCATTGTTCTTCTGCAGGCCCAGTATTTCAAAGTTCTTTCTTGTTCTTTCAAGAAAATCCAGCAACTCTTAAGGAAATCTCTAAATATTTAAACATATTTCTGGTCAAACAAAACATGTCTGCATATTGGATCCAGCACGTGGACTGCCAATTAGAGAGTTCATATTGTAAAAATGCAAATGCATTCATACCAGTGTTGACTGCGTATTATAGACAGAGTTTGTCTTCACAGCTTAACCTCTGTTTCCTCTTTTCCTGTTTCCTTGCACATCTCTAAGTTCCAATCCTTTCTTTTATCCTTTCCCAGGCTCTCAACTGGACTACAGTCATCAGTAAGAATGAAGTATTACCTGTCTCGAATTATT
This sequence comes from Saimiri boliviensis, assembly GCF_048565385.1. Lineage (NCBI taxonomy): Eukaryota > Metazoa > Chordata > Mammalia > Primates > Cebidae > Saimiri > Saimiri boliviensis. The sequence continues at coordinate 42,117,165 of NC_133458.1, forward strand.
TACATCTGCAATTAGACAATTTCTGTTAAGAACCCTACAAGGGACTCTACAGGCAGAATGTTAGAGGAGAGATCAGGGAAGTCCAGTACCTCTCATATCACACAATACACCTTTAGCAACTCCTGCAGGTGTTCCATCATGTGAAGGCCACACATTCCTCTGTTCACAACCAAACACATATTTATACACACCTGTCATAACTGTGATTGTCCAAATAACAACATAACAGATAAATAGACACCCCTCAGGAGTGGCAGATAAAATTCAGTGAATCTAAACTAGTTGGCACATTTTAGGCTTATTTCCTGGGTTGGGTTTCAGTTCACTCTGTATCCACAGGAAATGTTATGATGGAAAATTCCACCACTGCCTCCCAACTTGCATTCCAACTTGGATCCAAGAACAGGTTTCATCAAATCAAACTGGGGCTAAAATACAGACATGTTTGGCTATATCATCACACAGTAATAATCATAAAACCTTTCAGTACAGTATTTCTTTAGAATTTACAAAGCACTTTCATATCCATAATTTCATTTGATCCACCAGGCTAGCTGAAGCACATAAAATAGTTCATGAATGTGCATAAGTCCCTTAACACAAATCATAAACAGAGGCACAATTTTAAAAATTACCTTGTAAAAACTTGTTAGAAGCAATGCACATTAATTATAGAAGTTAGCCTAAATCCATATGAAAATTTAATATATGATACAGGAGGCATCACAACTAAGCAGGGTATGGTAGTTTTAAAATATGTTCACAGATTCTTTAATATTTCTTCTTTCAGGAGATAGAGCTTGATTATTCTGTCCTTGGGTGACTTAGTGACTCACTTCTAGTAAGTAGGATGCCACAGAAGCAACAGTATGTCCCTTTGAAATTATGCCATTAAAACACCCCAGCTTTCAGTCGGGCACGGTAGCTCACCCCTGTAATCCCAGCACTTTGGGAGGCTGAGGTGGGTGGATCACGAGGTCAAGAGACCGAGACCATCGTGGCCAACATGGTGAAACCCCATTTCTACTAAAAATACAAAAATTAACTGGTCGTGGTGGCATGTGCCTGTAGTCCCAGCTACTCAGGAGGCTGAGGCAGGAGAATTGCTTGAACGGGGGAGGCGGAGGTTGCAGTGAGCTGAGATTGTGCCACTGCACTCCAGCCTGGCACCTGGTGACGGAACCAGATTCTGTCTCAAACAACAACAAACAAACAAACAAACAAACAAAAGCAGCCCAGCTTTTGTCTTTGTGGGCTCTCTTTCAGGCTTAGATCCCTTGCTTTGGTAGAAGCCAGATGCTGTATCATGAGGACACTTATGCACCTACAGACAGACCCACAAAGTAAGGAACAGAGGCCTCCAGCCAACAGCCAATGAGAAATTAAGCCTGGCAACAACCACGTGGATGACGATCTTGGTAGCAGATCATTGAGCCTCCAGATGGCTGCGTACCTGGCCAATAGTGTAATTGGAACTTTATGAGTGAGGCTGAGCCAGAACCACCCAGAAAAGCCACTCTCAGATTCTGACCTTCAGAAACTGCGTGACATCATAAATGCATGTGTTTTAGGCTGCTAAGATTTGGAGGAATATTATTACACAGCAATAGATGATTAGTACGTGGGGTAATAATTGATGTTACTACAAGAGGTACTCATCTGAAAAAAGATAACATTGGATACATACTTAATACTATTGAACAGGACAGATTTTAACTAGGTCAAAAATTTAAATGTAAAATATGAAATGTTCTAAATTATTTTTTTAAATGGTCTGATTCCTTTACAGCTGGGTTTCTCAACCTCAGCATTGCTGACATTTTGGGCTGGATAATTCCTTGTTGTAAGATGCTTTCCTGTGCATTGTAGCATGTTTAGCAACATCTCTACCCTCTATCCACTAGACACTAATAAGTCATACCCAATTGTGATCATCAAAATTATCTTTAGACAACAGAGCAGAAGAGGAAACGAATTTTCAAATTATGATAAAAAGAAAATACACACACGATCATAGGCAAAGTCAAAGGACAAGTGACATGCTGGGAGGAAAATCCTTGCAACACATATCAAAGGCAGCTGACTAACAGTTGAATAGAAAAATGGGCAAAGGACCAAAAGAGGAAATTCCTAGAAAAAGAAATACAAGTGAAGCTTAAACATACAAAATAATGCTCAGTCTCATTCAAAACAAGATAAATTTGAAATCAAAACTGAACAGGTGCTTCTTTACTTATCAAAACTGGCAAAAATCCCTGAATTTCATGACAGATTCTCTGGTCATAGCTGGGAAAACAAGAGAAATGAATATTCTTGATGGGAGTGCAAAATAGTTCAACTCTAATGAAGTACGATTTAGTACTGTCTTCCAATATTACAAGTGCATTTATTTTTTGATCCAGCTATTCCATTTCTAGGAATTTGTTCTTAGTGATATGCCTGTTCTTGCTTTCTGCCATGATGGTGGAACTGTGGTTGGCATGTGGTTGTCCCACTAGAGACTGCAAGTGGAGTCTGCATTTTCCACCCTCAGGTGCACATAACAGAAGCTATGTTCCTGAGTCTTTGTGTGGAACATAACTGGACCATGAGATGTTTGCTGATTCCAGGTCTGGACCTCTTCATGTTGGACACACACTTCTGCTCTTCCTCATTATCTTTATTTCCTTTCCTGTGACCTGAAATAATGGATGTGCCCATGATCCACTTTTAACCATGCAGCCTAAGACCCTGAGAAAAGTGGGAGAAATGAGATTAAAGTTCCTAAAGGAGCGTAAGAAGCAAACTACCACCAAACTAGACACCTCCTTCCCCATTTGGACTGCTGCATGAGAAAAATAAATGTGAAGTCACTGTATGTCTGGATTTCTTTCACAGAACAGCTTAGCCTTTACTCTACTACATACGTGCTCACATATGAAATAACATATAGACAAGGTTATTCATTTCAACATTGTTTTACATAGTAAAAGATTAGAAACTGCCCAAGTTTCCATTAATAAAGGGCTAGAGGTTGGCACAGTGGCTCACGCCTATAATCCCAACACTTTGGGGGGCCAAAGTAGGAGGATCACTTGAGCTCAGGTGTTCAAGACCGGTCTAGGCAACAGAATGAGACCTCATCTCTACAAAAAAAATATGAAAATAAAATTAGCAGGGTGTGGTGGCACAGGCTTATAGTCCCAGCTACTCAGGAAGCTAAATTGGGAGGATCACTTGAGCTCCGGAAGGTCAAGGTTGCAATGAGCCATGATCACGGCACTGCACTCCAACCTGGGTGACAGAACAAGACCCTGTTTCAAAAAATAAAACAAAATAATAATAATAATAAAACAAGAGTCTGGATACATAAGTTATGGCATAGCCACAGAATTAAGTCCCACGTAGGTATTAAAAAGTGAAGAAGACCTCTCTAAGTTCAAATAAATAGACCTCCTGGACATATTGTTAAAAGAAAAACATTTGACACAAAGCATTGATTTCCAATAAGATCATACATCCCTGGTGTTGGGCTTGGGCATGTGACATGCTATAGCCGATGGAGGGGATGCAAGTAGTGTCTGAGCTTCCTGTGACACCATTACTTTCCACCAGCTACCATGGGAAAAGGATGTCCCAGAAAGCAGCTGGTCCTTTGGCCTGGGCCCCAGAAAAAGATCTAGAAAACCTACTGCTGCCAGAAGCAGAGCTGCAGCCCACGTGCAAAGTAAGTAAGACAGAGAATTGTGTTTTGTCCATCACTGACATTCAAGGCTTGTTTGTATTTACAAAGAATAATCTAGTAAAAGTCAAGGAGTTTTCTGTTCATAAGCTACTCGTTGTTTAAGAAATGGAATTATAAGAATTTGTATCACTTGGGGAGGCCAAAAAGGATCACTCAGGCCAGAGGTTTGAGACAAGCCTGGGGAACATGAGACTAAAAAAAAAATTAATCAGCCAGGGTAGCCTCTGCCTGTGTTCCCAGCTATTCTAGAGGTGGAGGTAGGAGGAACACTGGATCACTTGAGCCCAGGAGTTTGAGGCTTCAGTGAGATATGATCACACCACTGCACTCCAGGCTGGGTGACAGAGGGAGACCTTATTTCAAAAAAAAAAAAAAAACATTTTATATTTAAATTTACTTTTATAAAGAAATTCTGGCAAGACATTTGAAAAACTGAAGACGATTTTTATATCATAATAGAAAGCAGAGATAATAGGATGAACAGACAGGGATGAAGCAAATTTTGTCAATTTTAAATGTATTTTTTAATTGCTTTCACTTTTCACCAATGTGAACATATTACCTAGTCAAATAAATGAAAGGTATTCATAAAATTTAGAACATTACAAATCAGCAAAAAATAAAACAACAAATATTGTAATGACCAGTTGAAGCTGTTATCAACATTTTTCTGTATCTACTTCTTGTTTTTTGATTCTGGATTTTTGAAATGAAAATGGAATCATGCTGCACATATTGTTTTGTAATCTTTCATTCCCACCTACCACTAAACAAGGGCCACTTCTCAAATGTTCAGTAACATGGGACACCCAGCTTACTTACTTGATCTTTTTCCAATAGACTATAGAAAGTTCTAGCAGAGGACTGTGCAGAGCCGCTCATGCACATGAGCCTTGAAGCCAGTCTTCCTGTGTCTTCAGGTCATCCTGTTTGACTAAGAAGTCCCCAGCCCTGCAAGGACAGACATGATTGTGAGGAAGGATGTGAGCTTTGGTCTACAGAGCCAGGTCAATCCAGAGGCTCATGTATGACTCTAGCAGTGGCAACGTCAAAACCAATTCTGGTTGTGTTTTACATGTGGGGAGTATCTTTCTTCAAGGTTTTGATAAAGCCACAGGTGAGTGCCTTCTTCCTAAAGACTTTTTTACTGTTTCTATATGATCAAAAATTTCCATCTCAAGCTAAAGCGGAAGTGGTTAAAAAAAATTTTTTTATCAAAAAACAGAAAAAATTTCTGCTGTCTCAGGAATATCTTAAGAAACTATGCTAAAAATAGGAGGAATTTGCTATTGAGATTCAGTTTTTACATCATCCAGCAAGGAATGAGGTCACACACATGGGGGGAAAGGTTTTGGGTGCCTAGGCCAACATGTTGGCTCTACATGACAATGTCCCTATCCCTACAGCATTGTACTGAATGGTATTTGTATTTTATTCCTGTAACACAGGTCACTTTTTAACTTAACACATGTCAGCTTTGCACTGATCATGAAAAGGACATTCTGATAGCATGGATGTGTATGTTTTAAATAATATAAACTAAAATCCACATGTAACGTTCAATTGCAAGAATGTAGCACTGGTGTACCCAATGGAGGGAATTACTGTCAGGGTGTGTTTCTCATTCCTCTAAAGATCCAGGGAATCGACTCAACTGGCCTGGAGGAGAGGGTCCCTGTAGACTTACCAGTGCTTTAGAAGCCCCAAGGCAGAATTTTCAATGCCAGAAGGTGATTTCCAGGGCTATATTAGCCCATAAGCATGCCCATGAGGACTAATGGGAATGCTGTAAGATAAAAATATATATATTATAAAAGACAAGGTGAAGATGAAACAGATTCAGACTTCTCTGGCAGGTCTAAATAATTTAAAAGCACAAAGCACAGCCTTCTAGGTTGGGTTAAACACATCCAGCTGTGAATCAGCAGACCTATGTTTTATGAGTTTAACATTTTGGTTAGTAAGCAAGAAGGAGGGGGTTGAAAGCCATTCTGGAATAGCAGACAAGAGAATTTTGAATTCTTGCTTTTTACTGACAAAGCAGGCAAAAATTATGAAGATGGGTGATAAAGGTAGAAATAGCTACTCAACTAATCGTAGAAGAGGTAGTATGAAAAGGACTTTTCCAAAGAACCTTCAGCATTAAGCCCCATTGTAAGAGGGCAGTGAAGTAGCTTAACACCCATGCCTTCAATATCCTGTATCACAGAAATACATGGTGTGTCACTATGGACACATAGGTGAACTCCAAACATGACACTAGTGAGAATTTTATCATTGGCTTTTGTGGGATAAACATTTCCAAATTCAACTTTTGTCTTTATATCTCTAGAGTATTCTAGGAGACATGAAACTTAGGTGAGAAGATGATGATGGAGTCGGAGTAACAGAAGAAGGAAATGCCATGTGGTCACCATTGTTGCAAGCACTTAGTGTGACCACTGCCCTGCTTGTAGGGGAAACAGAGGTAGGAAGACGTACAGCAGAATCAGAAACTGCCTTATATGAAGGTGACAGAGAGAAGGAATGGAACGAGAAAGAAGAGGGGAAGATGCTAATGACAAACACCCAGAAATGGTAAAAATAAGACTTTCCCAGGCTCCATCCAGCTATTTCAGGGCCATGTGTCTGGGTAGCTGGCATCCTGAAGCACTTGGGCAAGTTGGCACGTATAGCATGAAATTTTTCTGCCAAGAAGTCCTGTCCTTGACAACCTTCTAAAGCTCGTTTAGAGAGACACTGTTGTCTCTGCAAGTGTTTGGTAGTTATAAAGCCAGGGCAGCCTCTGGCTAAGAGTGATACTGAATCCATGATAAAGCCACAGAGGGAAAACTTCACACTTTCCTCGAAGACATGTCTCCTAAAGCTGTTAGGAGTTATTGGCTGGTGTGTGGGCCGTCAGAATGAAAACACTTTTTGAGAAAAAGTATCCTGTTTCTCTGCCATCTGCTTTAATCATTGCAGTCGATATTTTTGCCAGGTAATCTTAGTATCTCTCCTTATTTTGTATGTTCACATTACATTATCATTGTTTTTCACTGACTGAGCCATTTTGGGTGCATACATGGCTAATTATAGTTTGGAGATAGAAAGTTAATAATCTGACATTTGTAAAGAAGCACTCGCTTCTTAATTGTTGTCAAATTATACTTAACTAATTTAACCCTTAACATGTGACAGGAGCTAGAAGTGCTTACACTACATAGAGTGTGAGATCTGGGCCAAACACCAAAGAAAACTCACAGATTCATTGTCTCCGATATCTGAACCCATGAAAGTTGTGTCATGAAACTTCTTTCGGTGCAGACACAACTGGCACTGCTGTCAGCATACCGTTTCCATGGATTATTTTAACAGTATGGGTCACACACTGGAGTGTTAAAGGTACCACCTATTGCCAAAGTGCATATATTTTTCTCAGTCAATATTTAACCCATTGTAAATTATTTACTTAAATGCTTTTGGTAGGAGGGGTTTCCTCTGGTCATTTCAGCTCAGATTCTTACAGGGTTGCAAACGGGGGTCACTTTCTCCCTGTCAGTTCCTCTATATTGATTTGTAAGCATTTGCTGCATCATTTCCTCCTGTGACATTTTTGCTTTGCAATTCCCATTCCATTCAGATGATCAGCGAGTTTCTGACCATTTAAGCATTTATCATCCAAGGTCACAACTTTTTTTTGTAACTTTTATTTTCTTAGAACTCATAATTTTTACTGTGGTAAAATGTATATATATAACATAAAACTAACCTTTTTAAAGTATACAGTTCAGTGGCATTAAGTACATTTACAGTGTTGTGCAACCATCACCATAATCCATTTCCAGAACGTTTTCATGATCTCAAACTGAAACTCCATGCTTATTAAACCATAACGCCCCATTCCTCACTCCCCACTGCTCCAGGAAACCTCTATTCTATTTTCTGTTAAAACCACTTTTTGTGTATTTACCTGGTATATAAAAAGGGAAATCCATCAGCATTCATAGGTGAATTGGCAGACAAGACCATAGGTGAACTGGCATCCGCCTGGGAAAGAACGTGGCTCAAGGTCTCTTGTCCTCAGTTCCTATCTTCTTCATGCTCCTGTCTCCATCCCCTTTGCTAAGAAAGTTGCAAATAAAACAACCAGCAAAGTGAAAAAGAAACTGATAATGATTAGACTTTTTGTCCTCACACAAATATCATCTTGAATTATAGTTCCCATAATCCCCACATGTTACGGAGATACCAGGTGGAGATAATTAAATCATAGGGACAGTTTACCCCAGGCTGTTCTTGTGACAGTGAGTTCTCACAAGATCTAATGCTTTTATAAGGGGCTCTTCCCCCTTCACTTGGCACTTCTCCTTCCTGCCGCCTTGTGACGAAGACACTTGCTTCCTGTTTGCCTTCCATCATGATTGTAAGTGTCCTGAGGCTTCTCCAGCCATGCTGAACTTTGAGTCAATTAAACATATTTCCTTTACAAATAACCCAGTCTCAGGCAGTTCTTTATAACAGTATGAAAATGGACTAATATAGCAACTATGAAATGGGATAAAGTATTTGCAAACCAGATATCCAATAGGGGGCTAATATCTGAAGTAAATAAGGAATTCATAGAATTAAACATCAAAAAAAAAAAAAACCCTGATTTTAAAACGGTTAAAAACTTGAGTAAGGTTTTCAAAAGAAAACATACAAACAGCCAACAAGTCATTATCCTACTTGCTTAAAGTAGGTTAAGATTTTGGTGCTTTGGATACTAGCAAGACAACCCACATTACTGCAAAAGTTTTGGGTTTGTTTTTGTTTTTCTGAGGCAAAGTCACCCTGTTTCCCAGGCTAGAGTGCAGTGGCACAATCTTGGCTCACTGCAACTTCTAGTCTGGGTTCAAGTGATTCTCCTGCCTCAGCCTCCTGAGTAGCTGGGATTACAGGCACCCACCACCATGCCTGGCTAATTTTTGTATTTTTAGTAGATACAGGGTTTTGCGATGGTGGCCAAGCTGGCCTCCCTCAAACTCCTGACTTCAAGTGATCCACCTGCCTTGACCTCCCGAAGAGCTGGGATTACAGGCAGGAGCCAGCATGCCTGGCCTACTGCTAAAATTTGACTGTTAGCAAACAATAAAGCTGTAAAACCAGGATTTGTGGGGGAAAAAAAAGAATATTCTACAGTCTTTTGGCATATTAAGGATCAAGCTTTAAAACTTAAGTCATAGTATTATTTTACATAAATTTAGAGAAGATATATATTTATATATATATTTTGCCAGGAAAAGCCTTTGGCCACATGGCATGCTGCCCTAAGAGCAGGAGGAATATAACTGAAGGATTGTGATATGGTTTGGATCTGTGTCTCCACATAAATCTCATGTTGAATTGTAATCCCCAGTGCTGGAAGTGGGGCCTAGTGAGAGGAGAATGGATCACGTGGGCAGTTTCTAATGGTTTAGCACCATCCCTCTAGTGCTGTTCTCCTGATAAGAGTTCTCATGAGATAGGTTGATTAAAAGTGTGTAGCACCTCCCCCCACCTTCTCCTGCTCCTGCCACGTAAGGCATACCTGCTTCCCCTTAAACTTCTACCAAGTTTGTAAGTTTCCTGAGGCCTCCCCAGAAGCCAAGCAGATACCAGCATCATGCTTCCTGTACAGCCTGCAGAACTGTAAGTGAACTAAACCTCTTTTCTCTATAATGTACCCAGTCTCAGGTAAGTAGTGCAAGAATGGCTTAATACAGAGGAAAAGCCCAAAGGTGACCCTGACCAGCCCTAAGGCATCATTGGAGAGAGCATAAAGTCAGGGGCTAGGGTACTGATTCCTGCTTCCCAAAGATGAGTAGAGGGAGCCTTAGAACAGTGCTGGCCAATAGAAAAATGATGCAAGCCCAAAATTCAAACTATGGGTGTAATTTTATGTTTTTTAGTAGCCACTTGCAAAAGTGAAAAGAAGCAGGTGGAATTAATGTTAATTATCTATTTTATTTAATCTAGTATAACCAAAATATTATTTCAGCATATAATCAACATAAAATGACTACTAAGTTGTTTTGCATTTTAAAAATATTTTTGCCATCTGACATGCATTTTTTTTTTTTGAGACAGAGTTTCGCTCTTGTTACCCAGGCTGGAGTGCAATGGTGCAATCTCAGCTCCACGCCCAGCCCTGACATGTATTTTATACTTATAACACACTGTGATTCAGACTAGCCACATTTCAAGTACTCAGTAGACACGTGTAGCCAGTGACAACCATATTTTTACAGAAAAATAGCAATAATCTATTTAAATGCCATGACCTAAATGACATAGAATTGGGAGTTTGAAGGTGGCTTCAGGAGGAAGAGAATCAAATGAGTTTGAGGCAATGCTATGGCCCCTCCTGTCATCTCCACTAGGGTCTGCTGACAGCTTGTGGGGGACCTAGAAGTTTCCCTGCCCCAGTTACCAAAGACAGACAGACTGAGATTGAAAGAGCACTGGTAGAGCCAGGGCACTATCAAGAGAGCACCGAAAGTTGTAGTTTCAAGATCAGGACAAATGACTAAGGTCATAGGCTGACAAGTGTAGCACCACGTCAACAGAAAATGACCATAGGATCCCAAAAACAGGAGGTCAAAGCCACTCTTCTTTCATGTAAGACAAATCTCCACCACAGCACTTCATTTATTCATGTATTCAACATGTATGAATTGAAGGTCAGCTCTGTAAAGGGAATTCATCTTGGTATTAGGGGACATAGCAGTGGAAAAAAATATAATAATAATAAAAATTTCTTGTCGGCTGGGAGCAGTAGCTCACACCTGTAATCCCAGAACTTTGGAAGGCCGAGGAGGGTGGACCATGAGGTCAAGAGATCAAGACCAACCTGGCCAACCTGGTGAAACTCTGTCTCGACTAAAAATACAAAAATTAGCTGGGCGTGGTAGCACGCACCTGTAGTCCCAGATACTTGGGAGGTTGAGGCAGGAGAATTGCTTGAACCCGGAAGGTGGAGGTTGCAGTGAGCAGAGATCGCATCACTGCACTCCAGCCTGGGGACAGAGCAAGACTCTGTCTCAAAATAAATACATGAGTGAATAAATATCTCTTTTCCTATGGAAATTGCATTCCAATTGAGGAAGAAAAAAGTTGAAAACCAAATAAACAAAATGTAGAGGTTGTTAGATAATGATAAGAACTATGAGAAAAGAAAAACATAAAGCAGGATGAGGGGGTGGATACATGAGAACTTTAAATAAGATAATCAGAGAAGGAAGGAGCAGGGCAGGGGATGGAAAATCTGAGAGACTGAACATTTTCTTTTCTTTTTCTTTTCTTGCTACCCAGGATGGGAGCAAGGCAGCAATGAGGGCTCCAAACAGGGATCAGAGCAATTAGGAGAAATAAATTGCCTTATATTTGGTACATCTATGTGCAATGTGATTAAATTGGCTACTTAAATTTATATATATTTATGTGGAAAAGAGTGCCAGTGTGTAGTACAAACTATCAACTGTGCTTACCTCTGGGAATTTCGTTGAATTTATTTTCATTGTACTTTTCTCTATTTTCCAGATTTTCTATAATCAGCATAGCCAACTTTAAGCAAGGGGAGAAAAGCCCTCCAAAACATCATTTCTGAAGAAAAGATATAGAAATAAAGCCAGATTCCTTTGCCATCTGATAGTATCTATATAATTGAGGTTTCTAACTATAATATGAACTTCTGAATTTGGTTCACCTTTCTGTGTTTTCTCAGTAACCATTGTGCTAGCTCTCCTTCCTTTTTGCTTTCATACGGTTTTATTTTTTTAATCCATGTCTCCAAATTTATTGAAGTTGAATCTTCCCATTTGCATTTTTCTCATATTCAGCACCTAACATGTGATTGTGCTGACAGCACCTTTCGAGAAATGCTGACAGGTTTGGGTTGTGATGCACACACACTGCCCCATGCACCCATACATCATCGACTGTGACACTTCTCCCAGTCGGCCCACCACCTCTTGGTGTGCTTTCTTCTGGAAACTACTTGTGTGGAAAAATCCCCAAAGACATTCCGAGGAATTGCCATCTGGAATATTGAAAATCGTCAACATGCTGCTTCATATAGATTTATTTGCAAGTACCATTATGGGCACCAAATTCAACAGAGCTGCTGAAAGCTGGCCTGGGAGTTCTTTTAACTCTTTGAGATAGAAGTGATACCCAAACTGAAATAATTAGAATTGCCACTACTTTGAAGTGATATCATTTGATGCTAACCAAACATCTTGATCTCCATTAAACTTCAGAGAACAATACAAATATTTTGGCAAATATATGAGCTCAGACTGACATTCTATTAACCTGTTGATCTTTACATTAACTTGTGATTTTCAAAAGCTCTTTTCGTTAACCATGTTGAAAATAGGGAAGAACTGTGTGTCTAGAAAAATGTAGCTTGTATTTTAATTAAAATTTTCATATACAAAGTATTGATAAACTACCCTTTCAAAACCATTTATGAATACTTTGCAACAATGTCAGCTTTTAAAAGATTATTTTAATGAGAATTCGATTAAGAAATATACCATAAAGAGTGACATGTTTTAGACAGTTGAGAAATGCTTTTTATAAGGTTTGGGGCTCGTGGGGGTGGGAAGGAGATTTGAACCCTCTTCCCTTTCAGGATTTCATACCAAGAGAGCTTGTACACAGGAAACACTAGCCAAATGGGAAACAAATTACCACTTTAATGAATAAGTACCTGATGCAAGGTCTTGACAATTTGTGGCTTAGAATTCAATTAGAAGACTTAGTTGAAGCTTTCTAGTTACTCTTTGTAGACCTAAACTACATTTTGCCAGAAATTTTTTAGCAGTGTTTGAGTACACATACCAATTGATAAAACATTTTTTTTTACCAAGTAGGTAAAAAAAAATCAGCAAATGTAGGCAAGAATTGAGTACACAATTAACAAATGAATTAGAATATTGATCTAAGTAGTATATACTGAACACCACCCATAACAATGACAACATTGATATCCTTTTCAAGTGTAAATGTTCCATGTACCAAAACTGTTAACATATCAAGTAATTTTTAAAAGTTCAATAAATTTCAGAAGATGGAAATAATTGAGAGTATGTTATCTGACATTGGAATTATGCTAAAAATATACAACTAGAAAAATTATCAAATTATTGAAAATTAAGTTTTCAACAAAAATAAACATCTATTTGTGATTAAAAATAAAACTAAATTTTAAGAACTTTAAAAGCTAGTAACAGAAACTCCCTTTAACTGATAAAAGACTCCCTTTAACTGATAAAATCTAAAAAAAAATTGTTGCAAGTATCTAAGTTGTTATTTAAAGTTTTCCTTTAGAAAAACTCAATTCTATTTCTACATGCCAGCAACAAACTATAAAGTTTAGAAGTAACACCATTTAAAACAGTAACAAAAAACACCAGATTTCTAGGAATAAATCTAGCAAAAAATGTCAAGACATCTATACACAAAACCACAGAACGTTACTGAGCAAAAATAAAGGAAATACATTTACGTAATGGAATCATACGAATTTTTATGTTAGAAGACTTACAATTATTAAAACTTCCATTTTTGGCTGGGCACAGTAGTTCATGCCTGTAATCCCAGCACCTTGGGAGGCTGAGGCAGGAGAATCGCTTGAACCTGAATGGCAGAGGTTTCAGAGAGCAGAGATCACCCTGCTGCTGCACTCCAGCCTGAGCAACAGAGTGAGACTGTCTCACAAAATAAAAATAAAAATAAGATTCAACTTGACCCCATAAAAATCCCAGCAAATTTTTTGTGTATCATTAAGACAATTTTAAAATTTTTATGGAAACTTAGAAGGCAAAGAACAGTCAACACAATCTTAATAACACAGATATAATAAAGTTGGAGGCCTCATAATAACAAAAATGAAAGTTTATGAAGCTGCAATAATTAAACCTGTATGATAAAAGAACAAACTTAGACAAACTGATCATTGAACATAATATAGCCTCCACCAAGAGAACTATTCATGTCATTAATTCATGTACTATAGGGGAATGAGAGAAAGAATAGTGTATTTGATAAGGGAGCTGGATCATTTGGATATCCATCTGGAGAAAGAAATTAATCTTGATTCTTTCCGAGCTCATATCATACCTAAAAATATATAACAATTGATTTTTTAAACTCTAAATACGAAAAGTAGAACATGAAATTTCTGGAAGATAACAAAGAGGTTATCCTTCTGAACTTGAAGAGTAAAGATTTCTTAAACTGCACACACATAAAAATATCCTAGTCATAAAACAGAAAATTGATAAACTAGGCAGTATTAAAATTATGAACTTTGACTTATCAAAAGAAACTACTAGAAGACAAACACAAGCCACAAAGTGAAAGAAGTTACATGTGATACCAATATTCAACAAAAGACTCATATCTAGAATATAAAAGACAAATGGAACTCTCATACACTGTTGGTGGGAAAGAACACTGGTATAGCCACTTTGGAAAATGGTTTTGTAGCCTCTACTTAAACTATAATCTCACTCTAAATACTCAACAGAAATATATATTTGTATGCAAAGATATGTAAAGTCATATTCCAAGTAATATGATTCATAATAGCCAAAAATTGGAAACAACCTAATTAGACATTAATAAAGAATGGATAAGCAATTGCATTATATTTATACAACTAATGTACAGCAATGAAAATGAATAACAATAGTGAGTTTAAAAATAAAAAATCTACCTTTAATAATCATTGGCTTTCTAGATTTTATTAAATATTATACGATTTATGTCAGCAACAAAATGATCTTAGTAATATCTTGTGTGTTTAATAATATCTTGTGTGTTTAATAATACTTAGCATTCATATATTTTCATATAATGCATTCAAGAGTTTATTCCCTTTCAAAAAGATTTGTAGATTGGTAGATTGTCCATGTCTTACAGGCACTTGGATCATTGAAGCTAGAGTTGCTAATGAATGATCATACAAAAAACTTTTAAGCATAGTTCACTTTGATTCCTCTTAGTGAGATTGATTTCAATTTTAATTTTAATTATTTTTTTCCATGTGGTATGGCTGTTTTACGATGCATATTCCATACTTTGAGATTCAAAAAAGTGAAATAATTTAAAATATTTCATTAATCGCAACCCTTTGGGAGGCTGAGGTGGGGGAATTGTTCAAACTGAGGAGTTTGGGAGCAGACTGGGCAACATAGTAAGACCTCATCTCTACCGAAATAATTTTTTTAATCAGCTGGGTGCAGTGGCACATACCCATGGTACCAACTACTTCAGAGGCTGAGATGTAAGGACTGCTTGAACCTAGATGGCAGTGATCTGTGATCGTGCCACTGCACTCCAGCCTGGGCAACAGAATAAGATCCCGTCTCAAAAATACATAAAGAAATATCATAGTCTTTTTTTCTTATATAGGGAGTTAGTTTCTCTCTTTTGAATGGTGTGCAGATCAACACATGCTCTAGCATGAGACAAAGAAGAGAAAATCAATCCATAATTTCATAAAAATCATTTTGAAAAGACCACGTTGAGATAAAACTAATCAGGATGATGCTCTTGCATAATCCCTTTAAGTTTACAATGTCTAGAGATTATTAAGACTCCTTTTTAAATAACATCTCTTATTTGTATAGAATTATACATCACCAACTGTTATTTTGCTTAATCCTTTTAACCACCCTGTGAGGCTGACAGGCTACAGGATATTAGCTCCATTTTACAGACAAAGAGTGGAAAAACTATACCTACATTTAGTTTAAGGCAGAGCTGGGATATAAGACCTGGGCCTCCATACTCAAAACTGCTTTTTACCATGACTTTGTGATACGTCATTCTAAAGTAATCTGATTTCACAGTGTTTTATAGTGTAAGAGTAACATCTATAGCATCTATTCCCGGAAGGTTGACTCTGGAGACAACCAACCTAATTAATTACCTCATAACTTGGCACGTTTTAAGGTACTGTTATACTTCTAACTCAATTTCCTAGCTATGTTTGAGAGTCCCCTGTGCCAAAATTGCAATAAAACAAATGGGAACAAACCAGGCAATACAAGCAGGTTTTCAACTTTAACCTAAGCCTGGCACATCCTCACCAATTGCTCCGATGGCAAGCTGAGGCAACTAAGTAAAGGGAGCAGAGGGAAGGCCCTCTTAGAAGTGAACACTAATGAAAAACACAAACAGTATCAGACACATTTTTTTCAGGAATAAAATTCCCAGAAGCCCTGTTTGCTGGTCTACTACATCATTACCAGCAGGAGAGAGGGCTATACTTCTGGGGACCTGAATACGAAAGGAAAAGGTCAATTAAGCTGCCTGCCTGGGGCCAACAATTCTTTCAGCCTACTGGCTTTCATGATTCTACATCTTAAGAAAGAAACCGGAATATTCACCTGTGCCTTCTAAGCAGGAAGCCCAAGCCTCCTACCTGACACCACCCTGCTGGGCAGAGAAATGACTGGGTGAGGAACCAGTGAATTTTCTTCATTTATCAAAATTTTTTTTTCTATGACTTTTTAAGTTCTAGTCTTAGCATCTTAATGTGGCTCAATTAACAAATCAGCCACTATTTTTTTTGTTTTCGTTTTTGTTTTCTGCGCGGGCTGCAGCGGTCTATTGCTCTTAACCATTTCTTGAAATGCTCTTGCCTCTCCACTGTCTTTGCAAATCCATCCTTCCTCTGAGATCCAGTTTAAGCTACCTTTCTGCTTCACTACCTTTAGCCTCTTGGCCTCTTAAAATGCAAATTGCCCAAGGCAGGTATTAAACTTTCCAGGTCAATGTCTAGGAGGAGTAAAAGCAGTAAATGGACTTTCTCTTTCTAGTGTTTCTTTAAGATTGAGGAAATCCGCTGCCAGAAACACCAGCCCTACTACCCTCACTCCCACCCACCACCCTCACGTCAACCTGGCCTTGTGCTTCCTTGATCCCACTTGCTTTCTGTGCCCAGTCCTCAATGAATCAAGGAGACGGAGAAGGCTCCGGGGACCAAACAGCCTTCATGCCTCCCCTGAAAAGCATGGCTGCCAGGAGGGGTGTGGATGTCTGAACCAAGGAGAGTTCTTTCATTTTATTTATTTATTTTTTAAATTTCTGTAGATACCTAGTAGGTATATATATGTATGGAGTACAAGAGATTTTTATATAGGCATGCAAAGCATAATAATCACATCATGGAAGATGGCATATCCATCCCCTCAAGCACTCATTCTTTGTGTTACAAACAATCCAATTTTAATTATTTTTAAATGTACAATTAAATTATTATTAACTATAGTCACATTTGTTGTGCTGTCAAGTACTAGACTTTATTCATTCATTCAATTTTCTGTACCCATTAACCATCCCCACTTCCCTCCCTCCCCCAAATGCCACTATCTCTCCTAGCCTCTGGTAATCATCCTTCTATTCTCAGTGAGAGTTCTTTCAGGAAGGAGGAGGGGGATGACTGGATCATCAACTGAGTCTCCTGTACTTCCCAAACACGTGGTAGGCATGTCAGTGTTGTGGAACATATCTCTCTTTGTGCTACTTTGGCACTCCCATGCTTTCCCCAGCCTGTCTCTATCCCCCAGCAGCTAGGGCTTTGCTGAATCTACTGCACACCACTGTCATCAACATTCATACCTAGTTGCTGAATTAAATGGCAAGTGACTGTTTTTCATTACGTTTCTCAGGAGTGGCAACTGAATCTTTCCAGAGTTAATTAACCTACAGAAGCCCATAAAGGGCCAGCAATAGACTTAATATCAAGAATGCACTTCCTGACCCCTCTTCTTCTGATCTATGTTTCAATTATTAACCTGGGCTCCTGAAAAGGACACAGACAGCTCTCATCACACCAATTCCATGTTAGTGAACAGGCACTTAATCTCATTTATGTAACCAAACCACGCCATGAATTTTTTTTTTCATTTTTTATAACACTCAGCTCAACTCAATTAATTGTTCTAGTTACAGTACTCCTAATTTTTATCCACCTGATTAACTGGAGAAAAACCCAAATACATTTCAAATTATAAATCTTTCATGATTTGGGAGATTTTATACAAATGTACATTTGACAGTGCTAATTTAAAGCAAATATCAAAGTTGATTAAACATTCTCAAGATAAGAGGGATAAACCATTGGATTATTTTATAGATTTAACTACCAATCATATGCTGCTATGAGCAGAAATATTGTGATGCCATTTTTTAAAATAATTATTTGGGAAATATCCAAGAAGAACTATGGAAGTGGGTCAAGAATGTATGCACAAAACATTTGTATTCTCTACTGTGTAAACACTAATTTATTTATTGAAATAATACACTATTAAATATTTATTAAATAAATTAGCATTTTGCTGAGCTTCCCTTCAAAATCATTAATATGGTTTGTGGCTATTGATGTAGCCAGGGCTATGATTGTTTCCCATGTCTCTTTTCCAATTGTTTGCTAACCGTTTATTCACCAAGCACCATCCCCAGGAGTTTAATCTAACCATGCAGTTATTTTCTAAAAAGCTAGTGAAATGAAAGGTTTCTGAAAATCGTGAAACTCTGAACCACTGAGCTTATGTTAACCCATTCTCTTATTTTACCAGTGCATCTGAGAAGAGGTTTTGTGATTTAGCCAACACCTTGAAACTTGCATCATCTTTAACATAGAGAAAGTTATTTTTTAATGTGATAGGCAGTGTTATTCATTAGAATTTTCCTTCTTTGGGAAGAAATTTGGGGTCTAAGAGCAGGTTCTTAAACCTAAAAAAGAAACATATTCTTCACATTTTGTTTAAATATGCGTGGTTCCTTAGAAAATTTCAAGTTGAAAAAAGGAATGAAACCCCCCAAAACCCCACTGTAAAAACTGAAGAAAGAGATTTATCTGTAGGTATTATCCATACACCTCAGAACCACTTACAGGGCAATTTAAATTCAAACAATAAATAAGCAAGTAGACAGATAAACAGAAACAGCAAAAGTGAAAAAGTACACATTGCCAAGAAAACATTAAACTCGTCCTCGCTGCTGAAAATGAGCAGAACACATTCAACAGCTGAGAATATGCGGCCACACGGTGCTCTCTCAGTAATGTATAAATGAGACACAGCATCCAGGGATGGTAGCCTCTGAAAACCTCAGTTGGCCTCTCTATGTCTTAGAGTTAAAGTGTAAAGCATACATTTTCTCTTTTTTCTCTGCCTTGGTTAATACTGGATAACAATTCTTTCTCTATTAATCTCACGTAATACGTTAGTAAGAATATTTTTATATGCAATTTAATATTATTTTTGTATTTGCCATATTCATGCCAAAAAGAATCATATGTTTCATTCACACACACACACACACACACACACACACACACACACACACACACAGCTTTCTCTTCCTACTGGCTAATGTTTGCCAAACTTTTGATATTTCATTACAGCAGCTCTTGGTGAAAAATGCTTTTATTCTGCAAAATTCAATAAGCAAATTAAACGACCATGAAGAGAGGTATTCCAGGTAGGAAATTTTTCATAAAATTCCTACATTTGGGGTACTCATTTCTAAAAATGTGACCGAATATTTACACTGAAAGCATAGGTAACAACTAAAATTGCCTATTTTAAATTTCTGTCATAAATTGAGGCCTTAATCTAATTTTACAGGAGTTATATACACTTTTCTTTCTAAGATTTGTTGGCATATTTTTCTGAAAGTAAATATAACAACCAAGAGGTATTCTGCCCATTTTTATCTTCCACATTAAATGCTGAGTTGTCGCCTAAGAGCATTATTATTTTATTATGACTAGATTTTACAATAGTCATTATGTAATAAATGCTTTGAAATTGATCTCAACAACAGATAGAATATCTATTTTTTTATTTTTTAAAACCACTACAAAAACAGATTTTTAACTGTTAGGAAAAAATACTTTTTCTCCAATCCTTCTTTTATCTTGGGCATAGGCATACATAACTTCTACGTAGTTTTAATCAGGAACATATATGCTCTTTTTCTTTCCCACTTTTTTCACTTAGCCTAATTTCATAAATTTTGCTTCATATATTCATAACTTCCAGATGAATAACTTCTAGCAAAATATTAGTATGAGCCAGATTGTCACCATGCCTTCATAATTTTTATCTTAATAGCTGCATAATATTCTAACACATTTATATACCCCAATTTAATTAGACATTTGTGATTGGTGGACATTTCCACTGATTTCCTGCCAAAATGCTTTCCCTTTTAAATTGCTGTCAGAAAATTGTGAGTTTAGTCATTTTCCTATACTCCATTAATGTTGAATATCGAATATCGTTATTTTTAATTTTTGCTAACATTTTAAATGACATCTTTTTTTTTTTTTTTTTTTTTTTTTTTTTGAGATGGAGTTTCGCTCTTGTTACCCAGGCTGGAGTGCAATGGCGCGATCTCGGCTCACCGCAACCTCCGCCTCCTGGGTTCAGGCAATTCTCCTGCCTCAGCCTCCTGAGTAGCTGGGATTATAGGCACACGCCACCATGCCCAGCTGATTTTTTGTATTTTTAGTAGAGACGGGGTTTCACCATGTTGACCAGGTTGGTCTCGATCTCTCGACCTTGTGATCCACCCACCTCGACCTCCCAAAGTGCTGGGATTACAGGCTTGAGCCACCGCGCCCGGCCAACATCTCATTTTTTATGTTTTAATATTATTTCATTCATTTAATAATTAACAAGAGTGAACTTTTAATGTCTTGGATAAATTATCATTTAGGATATTTTAACGGAGTTCTGTTGAGCACTTACTATACGCCAAGTGCTGAAGTGAGAGCTACAGATATAATTATAAATAAAATGGTCAGGCACAGTAGCTCACACCTGTACTCCCAGCATTTTGGAAGGCCAAGGTGGGTGAATTACCTGAGGTCAGAAGTTCGAGACCAGCCTGGTCAGCATGGTGAAATGCCGTTTCTACTAAAAATACAAAAATTAGCAATGCATGGTGGCACATGTTTGTAATCCCAGACACTTGGGAGGCCAAGGCAGGAGAATCACTTGAACCTGGGAGACAAAGGTTGCAGTGAGCCAAGATCGCATCACTGCATTCCACTCTGGACGGCAAAATGAGATCCACTTCAATCAATCAATCAATCAAGAAAAATAAAGTATGGTTTGACCTACAGGAGCTCACAAGTAGAATATCTCAATGTCTTTCATTAATGTATAATTGAAATTTATTTCTTGTCCTTCTTAAAAATCAATTGACATTTGTAGAGTTCCTACCTTTGTAACATTAGTTTACATATACATGTTTTGAGATATTTTTAAAAATTTGGAACCATTCTGGAATAGGTACAATGAATGCAGAGATGCTCACCAGCAAAAAAAGGTCAAATATTAACCTTACTTATACAGACATAACAAGCATTTTTATTTCAATAAAGAAACTAAATTTAGAGTCCTATTTTTCCTCTCATTTCTAATTCTCCCTTTTTTAAACAACCACTATTATAATTTTTGTTTGTATATTTTTAATTCATTTTAAAATTAAAATTAAAATTTTAAAAATGATTAATGGTTAACATATGGTATGGTTTTCTGAGGACTTTAATTCACATATACAATATTATACTAATATATGCACACACACACAGACATACAGTTTTGCAACTTGTTTTTTACACTTAGTATTGATTTTGAGACAGAGCCTTGTTGCAATATAAATAACTGGCTCATTTCTCTTAACTGCCGAATATATTCCATGATATAGATATATTTATCTATTCCCCTGTTAATGGACATATAAATTGGTTTCTTTCTTCAAAAAAGTGCTGTAATAAATATCCTTGCACATAATTCTTTGTGGATATGTATGAGTTTTCTCTAGTGGATATATACCTTGAAATGGAATTGCTGGATTGTAAACTATGAGCATTTTCAGTTTTGTTGAATACCATAAAGTGATTGCACCAGTCTATTCTCCCACCAGTAGTATATGAAAATTCCTGTTTCCTGGAATTTTCTGATGTCAGATTTTTAAATTATCACCAATTGTATGTATAAGAAATAACAATTGCTTATATATTTATATCTGAGTTTTTTGAGTATTAGTAATAAAGATTAATATCTCTCTAGATTTTTCCTCTACAGTTTCCTGGTCTGTAAATTGTCTAGTCACATAATTGGATCAGTTTTTCAATTAAATTCTTTACATCATGATGATGGTAATGATGATGATTTATGATGGCATGATAATGTATTTTTACTATGTAGAGCAATTGTTCTTAGTGCTTTACACATATTAACCTAAACGAATCCTCAGTGCAGCCATATGAGACAGTTTCTATAATTCTCCTAATTTTACAGATGAGGAAACTGAAACCCAGAGAGACTAAATAAATGATTCCAAGATAGGGAGGCAATAAATGGAGGAACCAGACTTTAATCCTAAGCAGTCTGGGTCCGGACTGTTAAACTTGCTGTTAATACTACCAATCACACTGGTTGAAATAATTAGTCTCATAAAAGAGGAGGATAGAACTACCCCAATCATATAATTTACACATTCGGTTCATCTTTCTCCATATATTTCGTTTCACAGTCAAAACATATATAGGTGGAACAGATGTCAAAATAACTACAAACATAAAATGTATTTTTAGGCAATTTTTTATATTTTTGATCAATGCAATGTCTTCTTTTTATAGAAATCAAGATATACTTGATTTCTATAAAATGCAAGTGGATTTAAAATGTATTTTAAAAATCACTCTTTAGCCAAATGCCCGGATTGTCAAACTTTACCATATCTTTTAAAATAAATTAATAATTTAGTTGGTAATGGTTGAGTATTTTTCCACCATATCTAAAATTAAAACTATTTGAAATAAGAAATCACTTTTGCTATAAATTAAGGAGGCAAAATGAATGCACTTAAAATATATATAAATATAGAATTGGCATATTTAGTTAAACCAAATTGGATTAAAAACAGTTCAGCTCTACTGACACAAATAGAATAGATCATTGCACACCATTTGTAGAGAGAACAAATAACTAAAAAACAAAAGACTAATAGATTTTACCAAAATGAATATTACACCAAACTTCCAATGATTGGCAGACTAGAATGTGATTATTCATGGCTAGTAAAAAATAAACAAAACTATTTGCAGATGAATTCTGTCAGCCAAGCAACCTGGACTGAAAAAAAAGACTTTACACAGACATGTTGTATGGAAAGCAATTTTCCCTGCTGAGTATGCCCATCAAAATATAGATCTTAAAAATGTTGGTTGTTATAGTGAAGTAGATGAAAAGGTAAATGTTGTGTGCTGCTTCTCAAGATGACATAACAGAACTGATATTTTTAGTGAGTTAAGTTAGTGTTATCACTATTTTTCTCACTGAGAATATTTATTTAGATTTAGACAGGCTCCCCAAGCCAGACTACTTTTAGACAGCTCAGTTTCTTAAACTTCTCTCCACCCCACCACATATGTATATTTCTCTTCTACCAGCACAATGCCCAAGCTTACATCAGTCAGAGTTAGTCCTGATAACTCCTGTCAAGAGGCGAATCTTCTCTTTGGAAAGGGGTACAATACATGGGTGTATTGCCATCCATTAATATCATTTGTTATCGGGATTTCCACCATCAGTTAACAGAGTGTTGACAGAATGCCACAGTTGAAAGTCAAGCTTTCAAAAGATAACAAAGAAAGCACAAGTGTAGAAAGGAGTTTCCCAAATTTTGTTTTTTCTAGAAATTTCTAAGTACTGTTAATGGGATTATACTAGAAAGTACAGAAGAGTCTAGTTAGCTCTTCATACAGTTACCAGACACGTTACCATTTTAAAAGCTCTAACAAGTCTTCTAGGAAGGAACTTTTTTTTAAACTTGTGGAATTTACCATGAATGAAAACTGTAATAACAGAATGTGTATTGACAATCAGGATGAAACTCCAATGTGTGTCTCTCACAATAGGATACAAGCTCTTTGATAGGGTGATTGACAAGGTGTAAGATAGCAAAATTTGATATCCACTAACAAGGATAGATCAGAATGCATATGCAACTAATTATTTCTAATTAGAAAAATCCTCCAAAGTATAAGACACAGCTTTAAAAATATTAAAAATTAAATATACATTGTCATAAGTAATCATGTTGAGTGTAGCTTTTCCTGATGAGGTGTAATCAGGATGTGATAGAGAAACACATGGAAGTTAGCCTCACAAGTCCTGCATTTGAGTTTCTGTTCTACCACTCATTAGCTCTGTGATGTGTGGAAAAATTGTCATTGTAAAGCTCTATATAAATGCAGAACATTATTGGAATCTAAGAATTGTGGGTACATTCATAGAATAGCTGAATCTTTCTATATCCCCCCAAATAAATAAAATGTTCAGAGTATTTTAAGGATTTCTGGTTTTACTTTATCTTATTTTTTCCTAGATTAGGGCTAGAATGAATAAAGCTGCTATAAACACTTTTGTTTGTGTCTTTCTGTGGAGACATTTTTGTTAGGCACACTGCCATATTTACTGAGTTTCCATTTCTTTAAATTTTCAAGGTTTTCTATCTGTAACAGGGTGCTACATTCTGGTCCAGTCATCAATTAGGATGTTCTTTCATTTCTTCAGTAATATCTAATGCTGTTTTGATTTCTTTTTTGTTTGTTAAGAATTGACAAGTTACTCCTAAATATCCTAAGAGTGTATGTTGATTGTGTGTTTTGTTTGGTTTGGTTATTGCCTTTTGACAATCGAGATAAAACAGGGCTCTTTAACAATCATGTGTCCACAGAAAAGATCTGGTCAAGAGTGTTCACTGCAGTATTTTTTTCATTACAGCTAAAAACTGGAAGAAGAGAACAAATATTTATCAATAAGAGAATGAATACATTATGCTATTATATGTTAATACACTGGAGTGCCATAAAACAATAAAAAGAAATAAACTACTGGTATATGCAATATGGATCAATCTTATAGATACCATGTTGAAGGAAGGAAACCAGGCATGAAAGAGTACATACTGTATAATTTCTATTTCTTTGAAATTTAAGAACTGGCAAAAACTAATCAATGGTGATAGAAATCAGAATGGTGGTTACTTCTAGTAATGAGAAAGTAAGGAAGGGGTATGACTGAGAATGCCATGAGGGAAAGTCACTAAAAGTGTTCTGTATTTCATCAGATTGGTGGTTAACCAAATGTATACATACAGAAAGGTGCATTGAGTTATACATTGAAAATTAGTGCACTTTTGTACTTCATTGTATGTCATCCTTCAATTCAATGTTTTCCTTTACAATCAAAAGTTTTACATTCTTCATATATTCTCTTTGTCAATATTACATCTAAATTCAAATTTATTTTTTCATGTTACATTTACTTCTTTAAAATAATTGATTATTTTCATGGGCTCTGCATGGTACTAGAAGCTGAGGACTACAGTGAGTGGGGCATCCATGATTACTGCCCTTAAACCTCAGCCCAGAAGGAATGATAGCAACGTATGAGATAATTGTGAAATCTCAAGTGTACAAAAGGGAGTGTGAAACCCAGGGCACTAGCCTAATCTGAGAGGTCAGAGAATGAATTCCCTTTTAACTGGGACATCAAGAATGAGCTGAATCTATCTAAAGGAGACATGTTTACCAGACAGAATAGCATGTGCAAAAAGTCCTGAAAAAAGGAAGGTGTTCTCAGCATTGAGCAGAGGCTTCTGGGGCAGGGAAAGCCAGTATGTGTGGCTGGAGAGGCAGCAGGGCCCAGAGAGATATTAAGTCAGTCAATCAGAATAATGCAGCTGTTCAGATACACATGACAATTTCAAATCAGAGATTATTTCAAATTTGCTTGGAGCTGACAGTCTTATATCACTGTCAACACCCAATTGATTATTTTGTAGTGGTTGTCTGGTATTGAGAAAATCCAAATTAATATGGATAAATGGTTATGAATCATTTTTAATATCCTTCCTAGCAAGCCCAGGAGACTTCATGATTCAATAGAGATGGCAGGAGACTCTTTTCTTCAAGTTGGAAAAGCAACAACAAAAAGCAAGCCAGCTGACAGCACAGACACAGTTTTATACTAGGGATTGCATTGTGTCAACTTCCGATTTATGAGAAAATGATATATGTACCATATTTTGAATTCTATTTTTAAACACGTTTAAAATAATATTCTGATAAAAATTTTTAGAAACTCTGAGGTACTCAGTGTGAAAATCACCAGTGTCGTAGATCAAAGGATTTAGGGTTTTAGGGTTGAAGTCTCATATTGAACCTCTCTACACAAATTTGGGCAAGTGTCAAACTTTCTTTTGATCGTTTATGAAATGATGTCTGTTTTGCATTCCAACTTTGTTGGTCTCAGATGTTTATGTAGAGTGATTCCGTTGGTCGCCTGCCTTGCTCAAAGAACGCCACGCTTCTTTCAGGTGGCATCATGCCAACCTGTATGCCCTGAATCTTGATTGGTAGAAATCTATCAAGGTAATACCATGCCTCTGGGCAGGTGCTCACTTCCTCAGCCTCCCTTGCAGCTCAAGGTGTCCATATGACACAGTTCTAGAAAAACAATTTCAAGAGAAAAATACAGTTAGGGGCTCTGGAGGAATATTTTCCTCTTTTATAGATGAAACCCATTTCTGGCCGGGCCTGGTGGCTTACATCTGTAATCCCAGCACTTTGGGAAAGCAAGGTGGGTGGATCATGAGGTCAGGAGTTCGAGACCAGTCTGACCAACATGATGAAACCCCATCTCTACTAAAACAAAAATTAGCCAGGTTGGTGGCGCACATCTGTAATCTCAGCTACTCAGGGGGCTGAGGCAAGAGAATCGCTTGAACCCAGAAGATGGATGTTGCAGAGAGTGTGAATCACGTCACTGCATTCCAGCCTAGGCAACAGAGCAAGACTCCATCTCAAAAAAAAAAAAAAAAAAGGAACTCATTTCCTTCCTTTTTTTTCTCCTTTAATTGACTTCACCTGAGTATATTCTGCTTGGTGCACCCATTGTGTAAGCATCAGGAGAAAGTAAGAGAATTACAGGCATGTCAACCCAGCTCTTGGCATCAACCTTCCTGGGGGGTTGTTAATGGTGTGAAATCAGTTGAGATATGTGAGATGCTTAGAACACTGCCTTCTACAGTGTAAAATGCTTAAAAATGTTTGCCATCCTCTTCCTCTTCTTCATCATCATATATCTTTCTTTTCTGCTTGGATATTTTCAAAACAGATCTAAATTATGTCAAATCTCATTCATAGCAAAGAATGCCAAGGGAGGCTCTAGTGATTTATCTGCTCTTATGTGATTACACCTATTGATTTCTTACAGGTGCTTGTACTGAGAGCATATCAGCTGCTGTGAGTAATGAAAAGTCCCTTCCAAAATTCAGGCCAGTCTTGGGGGGATCCAGCTATCATTTGTGTGCCCTGTTCTATGTAATGGTTAGGTGCTGTATGCATGATATGCATTTTAGTTATCACTGAATCACATGAGGTTGACAAAATATTGCTCTCTTTTTATAGCTGAGGAAACCAAGTCTCGGAGAATTTGATGAGTTTGCTTCAGGTTCTACAATAATAAGTGCTAGAGCAGTAAGAAGCCTGGCCCCCTGGCCAGATAAACAATAAAGTGCAGGCCCTCTTCTACATGGTGGTGCACTAGAGAAAGAACACCCAGGCTTGATGGCAGGTGATGAATGAGGGGAGAGAACAGTCCATAGAGAAGACAACACAATGGCCCAGGCCCTGTAGGTGATCTGTTGGCCTCATCTACTGCCACCACTTCACAAAGGGGAAAGGACAGAAAAAGAGGCAATAGCAGAAAGCAAGAGGGAATGGTGTTTTCATTCCCTGATGACTGTGTTTCTGTTTTCATTTTGAGACAGGATCTCTCTCTGTCACCCAGCTGGAATGCAGTGGCATGATCATGGCTCACTGCAGCCTTGAACTCCCAGGCTGAAGCAATCCTTCCACCTCCACCTCCACCTCCAGAGTAGCTGGGAAGTGCTACCCCTCCCAGCTAAATTTTTCATGTCTTATAGAGACAGGGTCTCCCTATGTTGCTCAAGCTGATCTCAAACTCCTGGGCTCAAGTGATCCTCTTGCCTCAGCTTCCCAATGTGCCGGGATTACAGATATGAGTCACCATGCCCAGCTCATTTCCTAATGGCTTTAAATGGAGTCTTTCGGTTTTTCGTTGTTTTTGTTTTGTTTTCTTTCTTTTTTTTACAGCTATTTTTCGTTGTTGTTGTTGTTGTTTTCCTATTTTACTTTAAGTTCTTGGATACATGTGCAGAACATGCAGATTTGTTACATAGGTATACATGTGCCATGGTGGTTTGCAGCACTTATCAATCCATCATCTAGGTTTTAAGCCTCACATTCATTAGCTACTTTTCCTAATGCTCTCCCTCACCTTGTGCCCCACCCCCTGAAGGCCCCAGTATGTGATGTTCCTTTCTCTGTGTCCATGTGTCTTCATTGTTCAACTGGCACTTATGAGTGAGAACATGTGGTGTTTAGTTTCCTGTTCCCTTGTTAGTTTGCTGAGAATAATGGCTTCCAGCTTCATCCATGTCCCTGCAAAAAACATGAGCTCATCCTTTTTTATGGCTGCATAATATTCCATGGTGTATATGTACCATATTTTCTTTATCCAGTCTATCATTGATGGACATTTGAGTTGGTTCCACAAGTCTTTGCTATTGTAAATAGTGCTGCAATAAACATATGTGGTGTGCATGTGTCTTTGGGGTAGAATGATTTATAATCCTTTGGGTATATACCCAGAAATGGGATTACCGGGTCAAATGGTATTTCTGATTCTAGATCCTTGAGGAATTGCCACACTGTCTTCCATGATGGTTGAACTGATTTACACTCCCACCAACAGTGTAGAAGCATTCCTATTTCTCCACAGCCTCGCCAGCATCTGTTGTTTCCTGAATTTTTAATAATCGCTGTTTTAACTGGTGTGAGATGATATCTCATTTTGGTTTTGTTTCACATTTCTCTAATGACCAATGTTGATGAGCTTTCTTTGCATGTTTTTGGCCATATAAATGTCTTCTTTTGAGAAGGGTCTGTTCATATCCTTCGCCCACTTTTTGATGGGGTTGGTTGGTTGTGTGTGTGTGTAGATTTGTTTGTTTCTTGTAGATTCTGCATATTAGAATTTATCAGATGGGTAGATTGCAGAAATTTTCTCCCATTCTCTAGGTTGGCTGTTCACTCTGATGATAGTTTCTTCTGCTATGCAGAAGCTCTTTATTGTAATTAGATCCCATTTGTCAGTTTTGGCTTTTGCTGCCATTTCCTTTGGTGTTTTAGTCACAAAGTCTTTGCCCATACCTATGTCCTGAATGCTATTGCCTAGGGTTTCTTCTAGGGTTTTTATGTTTTTGGATTTTACATTTAAGTCTTTAATCCATAATGAGTTAATTTCTGCATAACGTGTAAGGAAGGGGTCCAATTTCTGTTTTTTGCATATGGCTAGCCAGTTTTCCTAGTACCACTTATTAAATAGGGGATCCTTTTCCCATTGCTTGTTTTTGTCAGGTTTGTTGAAGATCAGGTGGTTGTAGATGTGTAGTGTTATTTCTGAGGTCTCTGTTCTGTTCTATTGGTCTATATCTCTGTTTTGGCACCTGGAAGCATTCCGTTTGAAAACTGGCACAAGACAAGGATGCCCTCTCTCAACTCTCCTATTCAACATAGTATTGGAAGTTCTGGTCAGGGCAATCAGGCAAGAAAAAGAGACAAAGGGTAGTCAAGTAGGAATAGAGGAAGTCAAATCGCCTCTGTTTTCAGATGACATGATTCTGTATTTAGAAAACCCTATCGTCTCAGCCCAAAAACTCCTTAAACAGTTAAGCAACTTCAGCAAAGTCTCAGGATACAAAAATCAATGGACAAAAATCACAAGCATTCCTATACACCAATAACAGACAAACAGAGAGCCAAATCACGAATGAACTCCCATTCAAAATTGCTACAAAGAGAATAAAATACCTAGGAATACAACTTAAAAGGGACGTGAAGGACCTCTTCAAGGAGAACTACAAACCACTTCTCAAGGAAATAAGAGACGACACAAAGAAATGGGGGGAAAAATGCATGCTCATGGATAGGAAGAATCATTATCATGAAAATGACCATACTGCCCAAAGCAATTTATAGACTCAATGCTATTCTCATCAAGCTACCATTGACTTTCTTTGCTGAATTAGAAAAAAAACTACTTTAAATTTCATATGGAGCCGGAAAAGCCTGTATAACCAAGACAATCCTAAACAAAAAGAATAAAGCTGGAGGCATCATGTTACCTACCTTCAAAGTATGCTACAAGGCTACAGTAACCAAAACAGCATGGTCCTGGTACCAAAACAGGTCTTTCATTTTGAACACATGTGAATATCCAGAAGCTCTCCCTCAAGCTCCCCTGTTTTCTTCCCTTTTTTGCTCTTCCTCTTCCTTCTCAAAGCTCAACTTTGCCACCAGGTTAAACACATTCTTCATGTTGGGCAGGTAAATCTTACAGCAATTCCCAAATGCAGATGGATTCTCTTCATATTTGAATCTTTGTAACTATTACTAGTGATTGCCAAGTATTGCACAAGTTCCAATATCTCCTAATTTATCTAATAATTTTTAATGAATGAGATATAAATAGATTCTTTATGCACAGATACTTAAGAAGAGTGGGGAGGAAGTGAAGTTACAGATGGGGAATAAGATGAGAGATGATGTAACTTTACAAAAGAGTTTTTCTCCATGTAATATGTGAAGGATTTACAAGGTATCCAAGGTGCCATTAGGGAGGGGTAATTTTTAAAATAAAAAGCGTGATAAATGACCAAACTAGAAAGTGCCTTTTTTTAATTGGGAGGTGACTTGCTAGCATGTATCCTGAGAAAATCACTAGGTGAGGGGGTAAAATGCAAGATTGCATTCAATTACACATTTTTGAAAGTGCAACACATTTTAGAAAGTGGACGAGGACTCTTGAGATTGTTCTAGTCATAGAGATTAATCACATCAACTTTCAGGTGGCCCAAGGAGGAGGTGGGCCCGCACACCCCAGCTAGCCAATTCTCTCTTCTTCAGTCTAGCTACAGCCTTTAATATTCAATTGATCTAACCCATAAGTCTTCCTAGCCTTAAAATGTGCATTGGTCCCTTTAAACATACTGGCAAGTCTCATTTATTTCCATTCCTGGTCTTCTCTACTCTCTTCATGGTACCATTTGTTTAGCTGAATTCTTCTACTCATTCCTGTGTGAACCAAACTCAGAGACACACAGATGGATCCTAGAAACCTGTTTAATCTAAGTTTTTACATATTTATATGTTGTCTGGATCTCTAAAAAATATAATATGACAGCAGATCTGGAACTGTGTCACAGGAGGCCTTACATCGGGATATGCCCGAGGAAAGCTCTGAGGAGGATTCACTCAGGAGATGGGACATTCACCTTGGGGTGGAGAAGAATAATTCATGGAAGGAAGGACTCTCCATACTCGGATTGGCATCCTGGCCAACTCTTTCATGGAAGAAACAGATGTTGCAGGATCTTGCGTACTTGAGCGTTTTTAGAAGATGAAGTTCTAGATGTGGAATTGCTAGTGTCCAAGAATATAAGCATTGTTAGCGGTAAATGAAAATTATTGTGTAGTATTCATTATTACTAATATTCAGATCTCTAAAAAATATAATTTGAAATATACACAGTATGACCAAACTTTCTACTTTTCTTCGTCTGCTTCTCTTCCTCTTCTTTAGTGACGACATCATTAAGAAGGGAAAATAAGAGTATAGACTAGTAAACATAAAACCAGGGATTAAATTTTCATGCAAAAGTGTAAAATGCATATAAGCAAATTCTGTATACTTGTGGAATCATTAAGAACATAGATTCTGGAGTCAGACTGCCTGGATATTAATCCCACTTCTATAATTTATCTTGGCAAAGTTATTTAATTTCTTCGTGATTTGGTATCCTTGTATGGTCATCATAATACTTTCCCCATGTGGTTGGTTGTGGCTTAAAATAGTCAAAAGGTGTAAAACAATTACAAAAAAATACCTGGCACATAATTTCTCTAAAGCTGTTAGCTCTTACTAGAAGTAATCATAATTTTGTTGTTACTATACTGTCTAGAGACTGAAGGATATGACATTTACTTTGTGTCTGCCTGATTTTCAGGAAACCCAGTATCAGCTATTCTGATTCATTATAAAAACAGAGAAGTTAATATCATTCAACACATACTATCTAGTAACTAGAACTATTCTTTTATTACAAAATGCTTTTAAAAGGTTTCAAAGTCATCAGAAGAAATGTATATAAAAATTCAAATTCTAACACATTCACTCATTTCCTATGAGATTTTGCTTTTTGAAAGTATTAGCGGAATCTTCAGAGGTATTTTCACTTAAAAATTTGGATTGTTTTTCAAAGTACTGCTAAGTAAATTTTTATCACTGTATTTCTTTATGCATGATTAAAAAGTGAGAATGACTGGACTTATATCTAGATTCAATTTAAAATAATGTTTTATGGAGTATCAAATAGCCAAATTATTACAACTAACTGCCACAACACACAAAAAAAACACAGTTTATGAATAAATTCCTGTGAGTCTACTTTAATTGCAGTCCCGTCACTTTAAAGTTATTAACAATTACAACTTGGGTAGTTAAATGGCCTCAGTGGAGAGCTTCTTTTTAACCAAAAGTAAAAAAAGAAAAATAAGAAATCCTTAGCACTACATTTTCTAAAAAGGCACATATACATGAGGTCCATTGACTAGAGTCACAATTGCAGTTGCTAAACTGAATAATTAGTTCAAACCTTGAACGAAAGTATTTTTTTAAATAATCTTTTGCTATGTGAATTATCTGATAAAATAATATTCAGATACATTTTCCTTTTACTGCACCAGTAACGAAATATAGACAAATGCCTTCACTCATTTATTTATTGAACAAATTTTTTTTAATGTACTATGAGACAGGCATTGTACTAAGCCTAAGGGACAGAAAGGTGAATTAAAGAGACAGGAAAATGGCTCTCACAGAACTAACCTCCATCCCGTGGGGAGGCAGAAAGGAAACAAGACAGTTTCCATATAGTCGAGTGTGATATGGCCCAGTGGGGCAGTGCAGTGTGTACTGTGGAGCCCTGGGTAGTGACACTTAACCACATGTTGGGGTGGAAGGGACATTGAAGCTGAGGTCTGTGGAGCTTATGGCAATTAGTCAGAGGAAGATGGGAAGGGAGTAGATGGGGAGGACAGCGTTCCAGCTAACTGAAGCATAACATAGTGGCAGCACAGTAGGGCTGCATATAAAAGTGTATAGCCTAGGGTTTCTTACAGGGTTTACAAGAATGAGAAAATACCTGCTTAGACATCAGACCCAATTTTATGTATAAAAGAATCACTCCCTTTTAAAACAACTTCCCTCAAAAAGATGAATTCGATAATAAGCAGCACAGAGAAAAAAAAGTGTTGGATGCTGCTGACTGAACACAGTAACAATAAGCATTTCGTTAGCGACTCCTGGGAGCTCAGTTGTGTGTTAAGTGCAATTAAATATGACTAAGCATTTAAGTTCTGATAAGGGAAAAGATTGCATGCCTCTGAAAACCTGCAGTCAAAGTTTGTATATATTAAGGAATGAGGAAATGGCGTATGCATGGGTTGACCATACATCCCGGTTTCCCCAAGACATTTTCCAGTTTATGTCTGTTGGTTCTGCACAAATAATTACAGTGCCTACTTTCACCCTCAAAAGTAACCTGGGGTATACAACGAAATTATATGTCATGATTCAGAAAAGGGAGCAAGGGTGGACTAGGCTATTTGAGAAGTTTTCACAGAGGTGGTAGGACTTGTAGTGGGGCTTAATGGCAGGACGGTGTTCATTTAGAAGAAATACCGCGTTACAGCTGAAGATCAAACACCGGCCAAGAAGCACCTGCTCACCATTTCCATGGATGTGAAGTCTATCTATTCATTCACTTTCTTATTCATTTACTCAACAAATATTTATTGAGCACATAACCTGTACAAGACACTGTTTAGGTACTGGGTCGCACCAGTGATTAAGCTGGCCAAGATCCAGTCCTCATAAAGCTTATGTTCCAGTGGAGCATGAGGGGAAGAGAATTTATTTCTAAATAAACTGGATATTTTCAGATAGTGATAAGTGCTCTGAAGGAAATCCAAAAGGGTGATATATTAATGAGTAACTGGAAAGTGGCTGCTCTGAAGAAGGCCCTCTGAAGAGCTGGGCTGTGCGTTCTGACCTGAATGAAAAGAAGCAGCTACCCAGGAAATGATGTGGGGAAGCATTCAGGGTATACAGGAAGGCCCTGGCACAGGCATAAGCGTGGGGTGTGGCTGGCAGTAATGGTCTAGAGCAGAGATGACATTTTGTCACAGAATTTGGCAAGGCAATTAAGGTAGGACATGGCTGCTCACAGAGAGAATTTGCATTTGATTTTACGTGCAAGGGGAAGCCGTTTAAACAATAAACAGGCAAATGGCATAAACTGAATCATGCTTTTAAAAGACCTCCCTGGCTGTGGCATACAGAACATCGGGGAGCCAGGAGGAAGCACGAAGGCCAGTAGAGACATGAGAGATTGAAGTTGCCTCACCTGAGTTGTTGCAGAGGAATCGGATGCAATAGATGGATTCAAAATATATTTTGGAGGTAAATTGACAGGGTTTGTTAAATGTTTCCTGAGGATGGTAAGGTGGGAAGTAAATAGCACAAAGAATGAGAAATACTTCCTGGATTCAACCTAAAATTAGGTGTGTGGTGGCATAAATATAATTATTGAATTATTCCTCTTTCAAGCATCCATTCATGCTTTGATCAAAGAGCAATTAACCTTGACAAAGGGAAATGCTGATTAATACTAAGAACCCTTAGAACAAAGTCCATGTCCAATTCATTTCTTTTCCTATGGTGCTGAGATATACCATATGCACTGCAAATGATAAGAAAATTAAAATGAATGAATGAATGAAAGCTTTTCCTGTGAATTCGTCTAGATATTTTAGGGAAATATTTGGGGGGAAAATAAAGTAAATCTGATCACTAGATGACTAGTTCATCTGTTCTCTCATTTATCATTTCTTTACTCCTTTAATATCTATTTATTTATTGCTTAGTTTGTGCCAGGCATTGTGCTAAGCAGTTATGTAAGTTACACAGTGCCAGGGCTAGGAAAGATGACAGCAAATGACAAAGAACTCTGATGACAACTCAAGTGACAAAGAACTGAAAGTCAAGGAGGACTTCTGTGAGGAAGAAATTCTTGATAGAAATGCTAAAGGCAAAAACTTGGCAAGGGGAAGTTCATATAATTAGAGGACCCAGAAGCAGCTTTTGTGACTGGGGCTGAGGGGTCAGACAGCCCATGATGAGATGCAGCTAAGAGGTAGACAGGAAGCAAATTTTGCCAGGCCTTATGGGCTGAGGCCAATGAAAGGTTGAAAGCAGAGAAGCTGTGATCAGACTTCTGCCTTGAAAAGATCACCCTAACTGCTGGAAGCCAATGACTAGGCTGTGGAAGGAGGCTAATCAAAGAGTAGTAGCTGGTCACATTCTCTCTGCAGCCAATGCACATTCCTTAACCAATCTGGAAATATAACATGCTCTTAATATAGTCTGTTGAGCTTTGGATGACAAAAAAATAAATAAATAAAAGATGCAATACAGGCAACAAGCTCAAATAGTTGACACATAATTTCAGATACTGGGCAGTAATCAAGGCTTCCCAAGAGTCTTAACCTCAGAATTAACTTTTTGCAATTTTACTGTCCAAAAGTAGCTGGGAAAATGTCCTTATTTTTAACATTTAAAAAAATTTTAAATGTAATGCATATCTATTATCAAAAGTTTAGTTTATGGGCCTAGGCAACATAAGAAGATCCTATTTCTACAAAAAATGAGCCAGACATGGAGGTACACATCTTTAGTCCCAGCTACCTGGCTGGCTGAGGTGGGAAGATTGCTTCTTGAACCCACGAGGTCAACACTACAGTGAGCCATGATCGTGACACTGCCCTCCAGCCTGAGTGATAGAGCAAGATAGTATCTCCAAAAAAAATGTAGAAAGAAGAGAAAAATATCCTTAATATCTCCCAAAAATAGCCTCTGTTAGTATTTTACTATACTTCTCAATATACTTTTTCATGCAACTTTCTTTTTTCTCCCACAGATTTGTTACCACGCCATTTATACAATTTTGTTTACATTTTGCTTAATGTTATAGCGCAATCATAACAAAAACTGTTTCTTTCTGACGTTGTCCACAGTCTTAAGTAACCCTCTCCCTCCTTTCTCACCAAATATTCTGATTTTGGGTCACATATGATAAAGTGCTGGTCTCCTATGAGTCCTGACATTGGCAAACCTTTAGAATATGTATTTATTTTCATCCTTGTCATAAATGTCTGATTTCCCCCTGCATTGATAAAAGATTACCCTCTCAATGGAAGAGAATATGAAAAGCTGCTAAAAATTTCAAAGAGGTCAATTTCTTTTAAATAGTTGAACTGACCATGTATGTCACCAAGACATCTACACTGTGATATTCCAAAGATGGCATATAATTGTGTTACCATTTCCAAACATTAGAACTTTGATAAATCCATGAAGTTAATATATACCTCATTTTATTTACTAAAATGATTCTAGTTTAAGAAATTACTGTGAGCCAAATGAAAGACATCCTAGAAGTACTTTTCCTTCTTCAGGTTTGAGTGTGGATTGAATAACAACATCATTTCCTTTGCCTGAGAAATAAATGAAATTGCAATATGCTAAGTTGCACATATTTTTCATTAGCACTTAGCTACCGTGTCTACACTGAGATCCATTTATCTCAAATATTTTTTTTTCTTTTCAGATAAAACTTTCAAATGCTTACATTTCACTGCCTGTTGGTTGATTGGATAATTTGAACATCAAAGGAAACTTTCATTTAATTTAAGCCGTAAAGTTGTCTTTTGCTTTATTAACTCTCGATCAATAAACAAGCAATTTGGAAATGTAATCAGGAAATGCTTCCGATTGGCTGACAATGTATCAAAGCCAGGCTTCAAGGCAACAGCAGGCTGTAACAAGCAGTTTATTACCAGTAGCTGTTACTGACATTAGTCAAAACCAAGAAAGATAAAATGGAATAAGAAATGTAATGCTGAAGGAGCCTTGGGCGCTGTGTTCTCTTCTTCCTTTTGAAAACTGTAAGCCTGTCTTTGATATGATAACAAATATAAACTGTTTAAAAACACCAAATGCAGAAAAACTGAGCCTAGCCTGTCATGGAGTTAATCCATTCCAGAGTGACACACAAATAGTGTAACATCCAGCAGATATATGTTATGGAAATATTTTGAATTGGATTTACACGTAGTGAGCAAATTGGAACTTTTGATTTTTACCAGATATTGTAATATGCATGTTCTCATATTAACGGAATGTAATCCTATTTGAAGATAATGAGTTTTCAACAGGCTCTGCAATTGGAAGCTACGTGAAAAAAATTGTTTGGTTTTTAACTAGAGAGGGGTGAAGAGAATTGGACCCTAAATTTGCAGGGTAGCCTGACTTTCTATCAGCCAGCTGCATGTTATTTTGCCCTCGGTTACTGCTTACCAAGAGATTTCTGGGATTGATGGGTTTTAGGCTTCCCCCCCGCCCCACCCCTTTATCTCTGGACTGTCCATCGCCATGGGCAAATAGCAAAGTACAGAACACTTGACAGGGATTTTTCTTTTGCACACATCACTCCTTACAGTCATTCTAAACAGTCTGTGCATATCTTTCATACAATTAAAAAAGGAGAGAGTGGAAACTATCCTTTACCCTTGTTGGTTTGAAAACTCCTTTAGATATTGAGTACAGATTCACAGAATTATTTTTCATGGCACTCAGAAAATTATAAGCCACACTGATAGCAAAATCAAATAGACTTAACACAAAGGGGAGATGAAAAGACCCAAGAAGGGATTCTATTTTTTATTGCTTTCAGAGGCATCTCTGCCTTAGCAAGTCGGCCATGCTGAGCCCAGCTACCTTTTCATCACCATATCAGGAATTTCCCTCCTAGAGCAGTTAGAGATCTCCATATTTTGAAATAAATAAAATACATATTGTTTGATGAAGCTTTCCTTTAGGGGCCCATATAACGAAATGAGTCTATGAGACCTGGTTGGTGGATTCTGCTAGGATTACTGACCATAATCTCCATCTACTTTTTTCTCCAGTGGCCGGGCATGTTAGATAGTAATTTTTTTCTGAATAACTAGCTAACCACTTGCCCTATTTGTCTTCAACACATAAGTAAATGTACTGAAGCATTACAAAAGCTCCTCTTAGTAAATGGTGCATAATTTGGTGCTCAGGTATTTCAGTCTTAGCTTGACTACATCACTAGTAAGCTGCATGATAGGTCTCTTGTAGTTTGTTTTCTGCTTATAGGCTCAGAAACTATGGTATACTAAAAATCTACATGTATGCAGAGTTACCAATTCTCTTGTAATTAACTCCTAGAATGATGATAAAAACCCTCTGAGCTGATTCAGCTACTTGATTTTTACTGACATCTTTTGAATAGATTTAGACAAGCTAAAAATTTTGACTCATTTGGCATACTACAAATGTTAGGAGAAAATAGCTTTATTAATAATTGCAATTCAAAATTCTCATGGCACTCAAACAATTTCCCGGAAATCATTAGTTACAGTACAACTTCGCAAATATATTGTGAAAAATAAACAAGACATAAGATATTTATTTGAAACTGATGTCATAGAAAGGCACCCATTTCTTAAACATTGCTATAAGATATTAGTTATATTCTCCGAGTCTAATGATAGTTGGATTTTTAACAACCAGCTTCTGACTCACAGAGAGAGGAAAATTTTGTATCAGTATTCTGGTGACCCCCACCAAATTCAAAATGTGTATTCTTTCAGAAGAAGCAATAATAAAAGTGTCTTCAGCTTTATAATGGAAGGCTGAACAAGCAGTTCAAACTCAGAGACCAAAAGACATTGAGAGAAGGAAGTGTTTACGACCAATGTATGATATGCCAAGCCATCAAGATAGTGCCAATATGTATTTAGATGTATTCGACCCTCCCAGTGTTCAGTGCTTACTGTGCTAGCAACTTAACCCCTATTGCTATCAATGTGAATATGTAGAAGCCAAAATAGTGTTTTTAAATAGATTTATCATTCATGTGTTAGCACTTGAAAACCAAAGAAAAGAAGCCAGCAGTTTAACAGTTTTGGAAGTTTTTTTTTTTTTTTCCTTTCCTAAAATTGATCCAAAAAATCTATGTGAGGTTATTTATATCATCTGCAGCTTTGTGCCTCTAGGACAAAGTATGAGAATGTCAATGTTGAAACAAAACTTTAGAGGGGAAACATTAAATATTATGAAAAGAATAGTTTCAATTGTTTAAAGACCAAGGAAAGTACAGGGCTGGAGAGAAAGAAGAGGCACAAATGGTGTCATTTATTAGTTCTAGAAGATTACATGGCATTTCACTGCATTCACTATGCTTAATAGAGAGGGAAGCAATTTGTTATAAAAGTGGTTTGTCTAGAATAAGTAATAGTGTTGAGAAAGTGGCTATGAAGATTACTTTGTAATGTTCTCACTTGTGTATCTAATAGATTTTTTTTAAATCACTGAAAATATTAGTCTTTTGAATATTCTGTTTTGTTTCTTATTTATGAAAGAAATATAGTGGCATGATCAGGTCATTTTACAAAGCAGAACTCTGGAAGGTGGTATCTTTGTAAACTAAGCCTTATACCCACATCACCGGTCCAGTGAATTATAACCTAATGATGCCAAGGGGGTCACTGGGCTGCATCTTTTAACTCACAGATAAAGTGCCCAGGTACTAGTAGATAAATATACGAAAAACATGTACAGATAATTTACACTACCAAATATGTGTAGTATAGAACTGGGCATGTCCAACCTAGATACTAACTGAATATGTAAAACTTGAATATAGTGAAGGTATGGGCCTGAGAAAAAGGAAAGAACACTGGATGATGCCCAGACACAAATGTGTAAAAGATGGTGCCATCTGTTGGGATGAAGAATATGACATGGGGAAGAGTTGGGGAAAATAAATAAAATGTACATTTTGGACATATTTTGATGTTTCTAAAACTCACTCAGGTCGAAATGGTGATGTCACAAAGGCTGCTGAAAACATAAGAATGGTGGTCAGAGGAAAACACTGTGATAGAAACATAAATGTGGGGATCAACCACATGGAACTGGCAAAGGTCATCTGAGGAGAAGGGCAGAGAGAGGAAAGAGTGTAGAGTCAGGCCTTAAAGAACGCCACATTTAAAAGAGCCAGGAAAAGAGACTGGGAATAAACCATCAGTGAATGAGGAATAAGGCCACAAGAGAGGGAGGTTTCCACATTTACATGAAGGAGCATGGAGAAGATATTGTGGGCACTACTGAGTGATTCTTAGAGCTCATGAAGAATAAGGACAGAAAGGTAGCCATTGGCTTTGACAACATGTAAGTCTTTGGTGTCCTTGACAAGAGTGATTTCAGTAGCATGCCAGGGTAGATATCATATTAGAGTAAATTGAATAGTCTCTAGGATTAGAAATCATATAGGAAATGGTGAAAAGGCAGTTTCCTCTGGTTTTGTTTTAGAAGATAGGAATATAGAAAAGAATGTTTACCTGCTAATGAGACTTACCCAATGTATACAGATGGACAATACAAGAACAAGACAATAACAGAAAAAGGGAAATAACCAAGAATGTGGGAAATGATGGAATTCAGGCTTGATATTGATAGGTGGGCTACTTGCATCACTGACACAAAAGGAAAGATGATTGATGAAGGGAAAGCTGATAAATGCCCACAGTTATTAGTGTGTGCACGTGTGTGTGTGTGCATATGTGCACAGGTGTACATGCATGCTATAGTGATAACTGCACTTTGACAAAATGTTGACATCAAAAATTAAATTATATAGAAATAGTTTCAAAGAGAAAAAGAGGTTGAGTAACTACTTTCCATTGTAAAGAGAACTTTTATATGGCTTTGTACTAAACACTATTAAGCAAATGCAGTTTTGATTACTTCCAGCTCTTGCATTTGAGTAATGACCTTTATTTTCAGATTAACATTTTATTAAAACAGGACTTCATATCACCCTCTCACCTTTACTATTATTATCATAAACTAATGATTCTCAAAGTGCAGACCACAGATCCCTTCTTGAGACCTTTTCAGGGTTATGAGACATCAAAACAATTTCTATAATAATACAAATACTTTTTTTGTCTTTTTCACTGTGTTGATATTTGCACCAATGATGCAAAAGTACTGATGATGAGTGATATTGCTGAAACCTTATTATAAATCAAGCTAGTGGCACCAAATTATACCAAGAGTTATTGTGTTTTTACCATCATGCCCTCTCAGTTAACCAAACAAAAAACAAAATTTTACCTAAGAATACTCTTGATGAAGCAGGAACCATTAATTTTACTAAATTATTAATGTAATAAACAATTTTAATATATTAATTTAGTAAACAATTTTAATAAATTGTTATTAATTTAATAAGTTAATGCCTTGAGTACATGGCTTTTCAATAATCTGTGTAATGAAATGAGAAATACACATAAAATGCTTTTGCTGCATATGAAGTATGATGGTGATCTCAAAGAAAAGCATTTTTGCTATTGTTCCAAGCTTCAGTAACTGCCTTTTTATGGAATATCATTTTGACTTAAAGGTACAACAGTCAGCCGGGCGAAGTGGCTCAAATCTATAATCCCATCACTTTGCGAGGCCAAAGTGGGCGGATCATGAGATAGGAGTTCAAAACCAGCCTGACCAGTATGGTGAAACTCTGTCCCTACTAAAAATACAAAAAATTAGCCAGGTGTGGTGCCATATGCCTGTAATCCCAGCTACTTGAGAGTTTGAGGCAGGAGAATTGTTTGAACATGGGAGGTGGAGTTGCAGTGAGTCGAGACAGCATCACTTCACTCCAGCCTGGGTGACACAGCATGACTCCCTCTCAAAAAATAAAATAAAATAAAATAAAAAAGCACAATTGTAAATTAAGGATGGTTAGTGGGTATTCGACAGGTATTTTATCAAAAACATCCAAAATGATTCAGTCATCATTCAACCACTGCAACTTATCGCAAGAGAGTGAGTGCAGAAGCAGATAGGAGTGTCTTCTCTGAAGCTAGACGTGGAATGGATTTGCAACAATAAAAATAAAATGACGCAATTCTCATTATTTTCTTATGGTTGTTTTGAGAGTAGATTCTTTTTTCATAAAAAGTTTTAATTATATGTACATAAAATAGAACTGTTATTTTGATGTAAGATAATAACAAACATTTAAAAGATTTCTGTTTCAAATTTCTTATATGGTATATGCCATTAAATATAACACACATAAACAGAAACTCTTTCACATCCTCAAAATTTTTAAGAGTCTAAAGTAGTGGTAAGACCAAACACAGTTCAAGATATACATTTAAACAATGTATCTAAGGCATGACATATATATTTTTTCTTTCTCTTTTTTTTTTTTCACTGTTTTTATGTCTGGTTGCCTACGTAAATTATGTCGCCTGATTAAGTAATATGTACAATTTTCAATATGATGACATTCTACATAAAACCTGTTGCATTTATATTAATCAAAAGAAGGCTGAATGTTTTAATTTTTACTCTCAGGCTTTAGCAATAATTATACATGGAGGCTGAATTGAAAGTTGAAGTCCTTCAGAAGACTCAGGATCTCTCAATCTCTGTGCTTTGGTTTATGTTTCCACAGGGCTGGTAGGAAGATGACAGTAGGTGCAGCAGGGTAAAAGAGTTTGGTTTCTACTTCCAGCTCTGCTCTTACCTTTGATCAAATCCTTTAAATCCTTTGCGTCTGAATTTCTCATATTTCCTTTGTAATTAGAAAAAATATATAATTGTTTATCACTTCCTTTCAGCAATTTGAATTCATGTGATTCTCATAAAGATGTCACCAAATGATCCAGTCTAAAAGTTATCCTTCTAAAAGAGAGAGTAGAGCAACCAAAAGCAACTTCAAGATAACTCAGGTCCTTAACCTTCATTTCTTGAATACCCCAAGGACCGCAATAATCATTTTGACACTCACCTTTATTCCTCTCATCCCCTTCTTCTCTAGGATCCCCATTACGTATACCCCATTTTCCCTTACAATTCACATCAGAGATTCCAAAAAGCAGCTGTAGCAAAGTAGGATCCTCCTCCAGCCCCTGTAGCCCCACTTTACAGAAACACTATTCACACTTTTGTGTATCCTGATTAATACTCCACTTTATACATTTTCCATAATCTGGAATCACCTACCCCCCACTACAATAGAGAATGTGTCCAGATTTTATAACATAAAAAAGTCTTTAAATAACATATTTATACATATAACTGTGAATAATTTCACAATGATATCTTCCTATCTTCAGAATTAAGTAGAATCTTTTTTTCTTTTTTCTTTTTTTGAGACAGAGTCGTTCTCTGTTGCCAGGCTGGAGTGGCCTCAGCTCACTGCGACCTCTGCCTCCCAGGTTCAAGTGATTCCCCTACCTCAACCTCCGAGT
This sequence comes from Saimiri boliviensis, assembly GCF_048565385.1. Lineage (NCBI taxonomy): Eukaryota > Metazoa > Chordata > Mammalia > Primates > Cebidae > Saimiri > Saimiri boliviensis. Next base: position 42,160,565 of record NC_133458.1, read on the forward strand.
AGCTGGGACAACAGGCAAGCGCCACCACGCCCAGCTAATTTTTTATATTTTAGTAGAGACGGAGTTTCACCATGTTGGCCAGGATGATCAGAATCTACTGACCTGGTGATCCACCCGCTTCGGCCTCCCAGAGTGCTCGGATTACAGGCATGAGCCACTGCGCCCAGCCAAATAGGAGTTTTTTTAAGTTGAACTACCAGAAGGCTGGACAAATTTTTATTCCTACCCAAGTGTAGTTCAATGCTTGCTTCTCCAAACCTTCCTGAATATCAGGTTTGATCAAACCTTAAAAAATTTTCCTGGATTGATAGACTTTAAATTGGTATCTCATACCATACTAATTTGGTTTTCCTTAATTATCAGCTTTTATTAATTGAAAATCATACTTTTATATGTTTATTGCCCATTTGAAATTTTAAATTACCTATTCAAGACTATTCTTTCTACTTTCTTTTTCTTTCTTTTTTTTTTTTTTTTTTTTTTTTTTTGAGACCTGATCTGTCTCTGCTACCCAGGCTGGAGTACAGTGGCACAAGCATAGGTCACCACAGCCTCAAACTCCTGGGCTCAAAGGATCCTCCCACCTCAGCCTCCTGAGTAGCTGGAATAACAAGACATAAACCAGTGAGACCAGTTAATGACTGCTTTCTAATAGGTTGCTAGTTCTTCACTAAATGATTTACAGAAATTCTTTTCTTTACCCTCGACTTGCAAATATGTTCCCAATTTTTTTGTTTCTTTTTTTACTTTAAAATGTTTTTACCTAGGAAGATATTTCAAATTTTCATTTAATCCATCAACACATTATCTACAGTTTTTCCATTTTATCATGCTTAGTGAGATCATAAGCACCCTTAAACCTGCTTTTTTAATCACCAAGATTATCCAAGACTTTTAACAGTTCATTTTCATGCTCAAATTTTGAAGCCAAGTAGAATTCATTTTGAGTAAGGAGTAAGATAAAGTTTCAGTTTTATTTCTTTCCAAATGGCTAGCCAGTTGTCCAATACCCTTTATTAAATAATCCATCTTTTCTACAATGTTTTGAAAGGCCACCTTTATCATATCCCAAATTTGTACATTTTTCTCTATGTCTGACCTCTCAGAATACAGAGTTAAAGGTGAAAGACAAGAAATGAAGGAAGTATAAAAAAGATGAAATAGAAAATTAGTCAAAATAGATTGGAAAAAAGAAAATAATTTTTAGAGGGATATTAAAAATGGAGTCATCATATTTTTCTATTTTCCTGGGTTTCAAGAGCATATTCTACATTTGTTAACTAAGCCAAAGAATGTTGAAAGCATTTTCACCCTACTCATGAGATTTGCATTCTCACTGCAAATAGCATAGAATGAATGCATGAGCACTCTGTCATGATTTTCCTTAATCTTGGATCATCAGTAATGTTAAGGCATTGGGAATATAAAGTGTGTTTAAAAGATATTGTAGGGCGTAAGTCCGCAACACATAAAACAGTACTCCATAGCTAATGGAGAGAACAGCTCACCACCAACATGACTACTTCCATTCTGAATGGTTTTGTCTCTGTTTTGAGGGAAAGGGGTTATTTTTAATTGCAGGAATAAAGAACTCTGTGTGTGTGTGTGTGTGTGTGTGTGTGTGTGTGTGTGTGGTTTATGTCACATTAAGGGAAAGTAGAAGAAGATGCAAGGCTATTATCCATCCCCAAGCATCTTTGGACTAATTTTAATTATCCTTGAAAAAAGGTTTTGGATTCAGAGCAGATGGGACTTGTGAAAGGGACTTTCTGAGAGTATAAAATAAGGATGGCTGCTTCTGGGGCCCCGATGACCACATGCAGCTTAGAGTGGGAAAGACACCATTTTCCTTGGTTCTGCACAGAACCCAGCACCTCGCCAGGGTTGCAGTTACTGGAAACCTATGGAGCATCAGGAGGGCATCAATGGCAGAACATTCCATTCTCATGGTGCTAACGAGGCTGCTCTAAGGCTGCTGGATTTGGCAGCATTTGTAGAAAAAGAAGAAATGGAATGGAACAGAAATGGATTGGAACCAAGGAAGCTCACTAACTGCTACTGAACTTTCTCTTGGGTTCTCATGGAAGGTACCTCTTTGTATGACAGTGAGGGAAAGACTAGATCATGAACCATGGGCCCCTTCCTCCTTTTGTGGAAGCTGTGAGGGAATAGGCACTTAGAGTCACAAATATTTGGAGGATGAATGAATGAACCAACTAATGAATAGTCTTTACTGTAAAAATAATCTTTTTAACACTCAAAGTGGTTGATCTTACTTGGACTGAATATTAAAAATAGGCCAAATTAGCACCAAGAATAACAAATACAGTCTTTGAAAATTAGAAATTAGAACCTACTAGAGCTTAGGTGGCTGTTTAAAAAATGTTTCTGGTGGCACGTGATTATTGTTATCATGTTTTTAACCTACATTACCGGGGTTTGATCACTTTCTAACATCATCCCTGAATCACACATTTTCTAGTAATTATAAAACTGCAGCCTCAGAGGTAGCAATCCTCAGCTCAGAGGTCCTAGGTAAAGTTCAGGGCAAACAGGACATGCATGTATTAGAGACTCAAAGTCAATATTGTTTGCTATAAGCAGGAAGGAACTAAGGAGGCAAATGGGCTCACATCTATTTCTAATTTTTGTCTTTAATTCCCTGATCACTTAATATCTGAGTTAGTTCTCATGAGGGAGAGATGTAAATGGATGTGGAATCAGCCCCAGTTTGACTAGCTGAGAGAGTTCTCCTGTGAAACAGCTACATAACCCTGCTAATTCCAATAACACAATTCAGGGAAATAAAATCTAGGGTGTCTTTTCTCACAAAAAGTACAATTTATACAACTCTTGAACATTCAGCATTATCCTCAGGAAACAAGGGGGATTTGTGCAACTTGAAGAGTTATATAGGACTTACCAACCCCAGAGAGAATATTCTTAATATAGTTTTATCAGAATATTGATAAAATAATTAGGTCATTAATAACATGGTCCTGCACTCTTAACTGTTTTACAAAACACCCAAGTTAAATAGTTCGTATATTAATTGATATATAGGACAAATTTTAATGCTTAAAATATTTGAACCAAATGACTCTAAAAGGGGATGAGTATTTGATCAAACCAGGTAAATACTGCAATGGATGGGTAGTTTAAGCACAGTTGTCTGGGTACCAGGCAATTTGCCTGATTCTTTATGTGAATTATGTCCTGCACAAATAGTGACTAGAGGATCAAAGGTGTTATAACTCAGAAATCACGTCAGTACATTTTCCCCAGCACATTGGAATCTTCACAACAGAATCAGCACAAAGCAATTGCGGGCAAACTTAGATACAGCCAAGTAGGAAGTCTTAGCAATTTATAATGATTTTAAGAAAACATAATGGGAGTCGCTGTTGATTTCATGATTTAAAAGATTGTGAGGCTGTCCACTATTTTAAGCTGCTGGTAAAGCTACAATGTAGGTGATGAAGCTATAAAACTTGTTCCCCACACTAAAGCAATGACTTTACGAAGAAGCCCACACTGTGAGTCAGATTTTTATGAAAATAGTCTCTCTTAAAACAAATGTCCTCCAAGACATGTGCCGTGGGGAACAAAGCACTGGCTTAGCATTTTAAGATTGCAAAGGACTGACCCTGATGCTTGGTGTAAATGCTAAGACAGTTTTAATTATGCTGGAATTTTTATTAGGATTGTTCATTTTGTCTTTGCTATTAATGTTCTAGTTACAAATATTTATGGTTTGAGTGGTCTGCTCTATCCCAGTTTTCTTGTAAGCATCTTTATTTTTAGGGCAAAATTGTATAGCCCCCAAGGTTTTTCAGAAGATCGTACATGACCTTCTACCAACAATGTCCAGATTTTCACCTGAAATCCCTGCTCATTGTCTCCGAAATTGAGTTAATTCCAGGGCTGACAACATTTGGGCTGTCGAACTTTCCTTGCCACTGGGAAAAGATGGTTGCCAACAGTACACGATGCCTACAGAGGGTGGGGAACACATTTTGTTATTCTGCCCAAAGTTGCAGTATAAGGTATGAGACAGCCTTGGTTATTATCAATGTTCAAAGGTTTTAGGCATCTCAGAAATTAATCTTCACAACTCTTTTTGATTGTTTTGGGAATGCATTAACAGGTGAATGAACTTGTATTGTACCCTGAGAGGATGCTACTGTGGTGATTAGGGCTTATGTCATACATGCTGAATCTTATGCCCATGCAGTGTGCTCTGGCACCATCCAGATAGCTGACAAAAATGCTCCATTTCCTCAGTTCATGATGTTCCACTCCCTTTTCTTTCTGATTTCTACTGCAAGAATGTAATCAAGGATGATAGCTAATTTTACCTTTACAATATACTATCAAACACTCTCTAGATAAATAAAAAACCTAATTTCTGTCAGTATATTGTCACAGATAGAAGTATATTGCTTAATATACACTGCCCAAAGAATTTTAATTTTTGAAATACGACAAAAGATTTTTGATGGAGGGCAACAACAGGGGATATCTGTTTCTAATTTCTATCACAGATGTTAAATTAAGCCAAGATGATTATGGGAATGCTTGAATATTAACAATACATGTATTCTGTGGGTGAGGTGGCTATCCACTGTATGATAAAGTTGATGATTTGCATCCAAATATAAATGAATGATGAGCACACGAGGCACAGTTTCTTTCTTCTTTGATGCTTATTCCTCCTCAGTTATGTTTTGCTTTTTTTTTTTTTTTTTGATCGAGTCTCACTCCAGGCTGGAATGCAGTGGCACAATCTCAGCTCACTGCAGTCTCCGCCTCCCAGGTTCAAGCAATTCCTCTGCCTCAGCCTCCTGAGTAGCTAGGACCACAGGTGCACACCACCATGCTGGTCTAGTTTTTTGTATTTTTAGTAGAAACGGGGTTTCACCATGTTAGCCAGGATGGTCTAAGTTTTGCATTCTTTAAAGAGTTGCTAAAATCACCATCAACATCCCCTCTAACCATAGATAATTTACAGATAATCAGCATAAAATAATTTATTCCTTATAAAAAATACCAAAGTTGCTTCTTGATTTTCTTTTTTTTACTGCTTTTCAGAGCCATGTCTAAATCGCTGATGGTAATAATTTAAAATATATCAAGGATGTCTGTAAGTTAAAAGGATAATATAGAAATGGTTATTGAAACAACACATTACCTGTTAGTCTTTCTATTTGCTTATAATACAATGGGAACTGCTATTTACTTTTTATTCTATAAAGGACAGGCCCACTTTCTGTCTCCAAACAGTTAAAGGAATTAGATGAGAAATTATTCCAAATGAACTGTACACAGTTTGATTAGCCTAGCTTCAGTGTATAGTTCCTGAAAAAAAAAACAGTCATCAACATGCCGAGGTCAAATGCATTCTTACTGAATAATAAATTGAAGCCTCAAATGCTTTATGCAGTAGATATTAGTATATATGATTCTTGTTAGCAATGCAGTATTTTAATTTGCTGAATGTTTAGGATGGGTTATTTTAAAGCTGTCCCATGTAACATCACAATATTGAAAACAGGCTCTTTGTAAATGAGTCAAAAATGATATACATATATAAAGGAGGACAGACTTTTTAAATACTGATAACAATATTACTCATTAAGATCTTTATGTCTTAAAAAGTTCATTGACATATATCATATAATGTCACTTCATCCTCACCATAAGCCTGTCAGGTGTGGGAGGACAATATGGGTTTAGACACAATTTTTGTATCACAAATTGACCTAACAGAGGTACATATTTTGTAACCGAAAAAAAAAAAGAACTCAAAAAAGTATACAATAATACATATTATACATATGCAATTTTACCTATACAATATATACAGTCAAACACTCTCTAGATAAGTACAAAACTTAGCTTATGACCAGTATATTGTCAGATAGAAGTACTGTATATTGCTTAATATATACTGCCAAAAATATTTTAATTTTTGAAACACAACAACAAAGATTTTTGACAGAGGGCAACAACAGGAGATAACTTTCTTTCTAATTTCCATTACAGATGTTAAATTAAGGCAAAATGATTATGAGAATGCTTGAATATTAACAATACCTGTATTCTGTGGGTGATGTGGCTTCCAAATATAAATGTATGATGAGCACACAAAGCACATGTTCAGCTTTGGGGAATGCTTAAGGGCCTTATCAATAAAAATACAAAATTGTATGTATACACACACAGACACACACACACACACACACTCACACACACACACATGTTTGCATTTAAATAAAGCACTTGAAAATCATAGGCATAGATCAAATATGTCTTTCGTTACTATGTGATAAAGTTTAAGTAGCCCAGTATTAGAGAGAAAAAAGAAATCACAAACAAGGGCAACAATTCTTGATATCAGTGTTTCCAAACCCTGGAATAGTGTGACACCAAATATTCAGTTTACTTCCAAATTGTTGGTAAATTTTTGGAGTGTGGGGGGTGTGTGTGTGTGTGTGTGTGTGTGTGTGTGTGTGTGTAAGTAAAAAGCAATCTTACTCCTCTTAAATGCAAAGAGAAATATTTTGAAATGAAGTAGAAAATCAAGGCGTTTGGATTTTTATCAATAAGACCCTTAAGCATTCTCCAAAACCAGTGCTTCCACAGTGCCATGAGAAGGGAAAATATGTTTTGAGCCAATCTGTAGCCATTTTATTTCACTTCCAAAGTATTATTCTACAGTCCTTCTCATGAATGTTTGAGAGTAGCTATGTTGTATACTGGTGTATTATTCATGTTTTACTGAATTTTCATAAGGAATAAAATTTTTAAAACAGAAAGGTAGATAGATTATGTGAGGAGGTAAAACATTCCCATTCGACAGCAAAGGTGTTCCTAGGCATTGATCTGAGTACCACTCGACCGCAGGAAATATTTCCCGGCCCTGTCTTTAGATAATATGTGGACAAAGAAGGCAAGATAAGCTAGAAGCATGTGTAGCATTTGATAGTTTAAGTGATTGACACCGTGGGTTGCTAAGTTTCATAGACGCTTGTCTGAGTTCTTTATTTATTAAAAATAAATAAATAAATAAGTAGAAGTTAGCAAAACAATAAAACAACAGATAAGCAAGCTCAAATTTAAAACCAAAGCCTTCCTTCTTCCCTTGTCTTTTCCTTTTTCTCTGTCTGACTCCAAGCACACCTTTCCAGCTCATTACTGCAAATCATTTGAATTCCAGCACACAATGTCACCTGCTCTGTAATCTGATTACTTTATGGAGGAATTAGTATGTATATTTAATGTAGAAGGGTTTTAATCTTGATGAAAATAATCCTAAGGAACTGTGATAGGGCCGCTCATATGTCTGGCAGATATGCCAGTAACATGCTAATAAATGACAGCTGATTTATGTATCTGGATTCTTTTATTTATAAAAATAGCAAGTGGACTGATTTTTGATATTAATAATACAAGTGAATCCACTTTGATTAGACTTCTGTGGAGAGCTGTGCATATCCGGCATTACAATTAAATCTTGTGATGTGGAATGGGAATGACATGCTAATGAAGCAAGCCAGTGAGCCTGAACCAAGAGTGTCCAACATCATTATGGGATATCTTAGATGAAGAGTAATTATAAGAGGAACACTGAAATGTCATTAAAAATCTTCACTAAGAGATTTAACCTACTATTTTGTACTAATGCTGGACTTTTTTTTTTAAGCAACATAACTGAACACAAAGTTCCTTTTCAGAATTTACAGGAAAAGGTTTTTAAATAGGTCTGGATTTAAGAGAAGAAACAATCTAGTGTCCTAATTTAATTTGGTACATCAAAATTCAATGGTGGTATGTAATTGAAATCTCTTTTTAATAATTTCAGATGAATTAGCAATTAGGGCTTGATCCGATTTCCATGAAATTTATTAAAATTGAGGGTTGAAGCCCTTGAAAATTTTTATTCTTTTCACTCCATTAGCACAATGCATCTAGTCTAAATGGCTCTGTCAGTTAGTATGGTGCATTCCTTGTTTATTTATGAGAATTTGTTTCAAGGAATTTCAAAAGAGGTAATGTCATGCATATTCATAGAATATAGCTTTAATATATAAATCAAGAAAACTCCCAAAGCTTAAATTTCCTCATTTTTGGGGGGAAAAATGTACTACTTTCACCTTCATAACCAGATTTGCTTCTGAGCAATGCTCACTTGGGCCATACCTGCCTGTAATTCACCCTGTCCCCTACCTCTGTAGGAGGAAGACTTCTTCATGACAAGTGGCAATTGGGCACTGTTTGAACAGGACTTAGAAAAAGATGAAACAGTACCAGCTCATAACAATATAAAATGCGCACTCCGAGCACTGACTCAAACTTTATAAGTCCAGGAGCCCAAAAGTATAAGAAAATGTGACCGAAACCTTAGTACCTATCATGCTGCCTTGGCACCCAGCAGGAAAAACACAGTGCTTCTCAGTGGCAAACAAATAAATTATGCACATGCTGAAAGACCAAAAGAAATATGCCAAGCATTTGTTCCCCTTCTCCATGCTCTTTTTGAAGAACTGCAATTATGCTTAACAAAAACAGCACAGAACTAGTTGGCATCACTCTGAGACATAAATGTGTTTCTGTTCCAAATATGCAGCATTTTTAGAATGTTTGTATGTATTATGTGCAATTTGTTCAGTGTATCGTTCTGGGAAAACCAGGTCCTGACTGGGTAATTACGAGAAAGGTAAACAGTATTTTCTGACTGTGAGCTTCCATTTCTAAAGTTGGAGCAGAAAACTCGTATTATTTACCTTTTTAAAGAAACATTACCAACACAGGACTTGGCAGCTTGCCTTCATCAAATTTGATTTTTTGCAAATGAGGTCTTTTCCTTGTTTGATGTAATGGGCCACCTGAAGAAAGCGAAGTGGTAAGTGGATCGCTTTCGAGTAGATAACGTGAGTTAAAGATACCTCATCTCACTAGGGTTCTATAATGGAAATAAAACTGACTCTCTAAAACCCTTATTAGAAAATCCTGGGATTTTCTGAGTTAAGTTTGGTTCAACAAGTCTTTATTCTCTACCTGTATGGTTTATGTGGACAATGGCCACATGGCAATATGTCACTCTAATATTTTAAGAGCTAAGATAGAGATATGTTCTTGGTGCTATGGGAACATCAGGAGTGGACTATGACTATTTGAGTAATGAGGCATCTTGGAGGATGAAATACCAAGCTAGGGATGGCCGAGGTGGGTGGTGACAGCACAAGTTGAAAAGGGCACTGCAGACAGGAAAAAATTATGACCAAAGATTTGGTGTCGTGAATCTAAACGGCATGTGTTGTGGAGTTGGCAAATGGCAGGGATCATAGTAGACGCAAGTACTCCATGACCTTCATATCACAAAGACATGATAGGAATGGCAGTAGATGAGACAGGAAGCAGCTGTAAGGTCCAGGGCCTAGAGGACCTTCATATCATGATAAGCAAATGAGACTTTATCCTGTAAGTGACCTTCAGTTGTTGAAGGACTTTAAGCTAGGGAATAGCATGGTCTAGCATACATTTTAGGTAGAGCATTCATTTTCCAATCTTTACCTGTGTTGGGACAGTTGTGCCTCTTAAACGTTCTTTCTCAGATTCAACAGAGTCAGCTTCAATGAGTTTTATAACTAATGGAAATTCAGCCATGTTTTTACCAATAATACTGTAATAGCATTTTGAGAGTATTGAGCTATTGCAGGTTCTCATGACCTTTGTTTTTGCTCTAGCCTCTTTAATATCCTTTCCATTCACAACCATTTTAAGCATTTTATGTGTTCAAAACAGCAAGACAATCCTGAGCTAGGCCAAATTTCAAACCAGTGAATTGGGGCACAGATGAAGCCTTGCCACTGAAGCCAATTCAGTGGGTGAGCCTTTGCTTCAAGCCTTTCACATTTGTAAATATTTTTGCCCAAAGCCATTCCAGGAGAAAGGAATGTAAAAGACTCTTCAAAGAAAGTACTATACATTTGCAGAGCACAATTGCTAAACGTATCATCTGATTTAGCAAGATTGCTTCTGAATATTGACCAGTCCGAGAAAGTTGGGCAAAAGGAGGGAAGACAGGATTGAATGAATATGTAATAAGGAAATTAACACTGAGAAAGATACAAACCAAACAACAACACAGTTTAAAGAAAATAGCAAAGTCCTTGGTCATTAGCTGTCTCGCTAATAGGCTTCAAAAAGTCATTTCCAAGACCATTAAATGCTCAAGCATTTTAGTATAAAAAGTCCAACCTGTCTCTAACTTTCATTTTAAACTAAGAAGTATAAGAAAATCAATTTCACTTAATTTAGAAAGGCACTATCACCTAGAGTAGCCTTTTTGATACAATTTGAATCCTTTTCTGTCACTGCAGGGCTTTTCTCTGTTCTTTCTATCTGGACAGCTTGTCTAGAAGTTCCAAGACCTTCACAAATGAGACAAAAGCCAGATTTAGTTGGAAAGGTAGAAAGATGTTCTTGCCAAATAGCTTCATATAAAGTAGCTGTCTTTCCCCATTACCTAAATTCTTCCTTACTCACCTCCCTTCCCTCACATCAGTTAACTTTTGACTCAGGCTGGGTCAGTCATACTTCTTTTATTGAGGATTTGTACTAAGAAATTGTAATCAGAGGACGTTTAATCCAGGAACTGTAAAATCCAAGAAAAAAAATTAAATTAAAACTATATTTGGAATTCTGTAAAGAATTGACATTCAGATATACAATAGAAAAAAATCAAGTGTAATACATATGGATTTATAAGATAAAGATGTATTTTCAAAAATAATTATTGCTTTTTTACGGTAAAATGACTTTTCCTACTCATTTAGTAAGTGTAAAATATGAATTTATAATTTCAGCAATAATAATTTTGTCAGTAATGAGAGCAATTAACATTTCACACTGAACTAATAATATTAGTGAAAAAATGAAGGGGATATGATCCATTTAGATTCAACATAAATTTACCCACAGGGAAAAAGGCCAAGTAGGCATAGCATGTACACGAGTATCCCACCCATTTTTGTTGCCTTTGATTTTTTTTAAAGTCCAAAGCTGACTTCCTTTTAGATTAATGGAAATTACATTTGTATTCTAAGGAAATGACATCAAAGTGAAGCAGCATTCAATCCTCGGATATCAACTAACAGGAAAAATCAATTAACCATATTTTTCCAATACTAATAGGACACTGTCAAACGGCACCACCATAATAGCACATTTTTTAGAACATTCCTTCCCTCGGCCAGACACAGCGGCTCACGCCTATTATCCCAACACTTTGGGAGGCCAAGGTGGGTGGATCACTTGACGTCAGGAGTTTGAGACCAGCCTGGCCAACATGGCGAAGCCCTGTCTCTACTAAAAACACAAAATGTAGCTGGGCATGGTGGCATGAGCCTGTAGTCCCAGCTACTTGGGAGGCTGAAGCAGGAGAATCACTTGAACCCGGAAGGCAGAGGTTGCAGTGAGCCAAGCCTGGGTGACAGAGTGAGTGAGACTCCATCAAAAAAAAAAAAAAAAAAAAAAAAAAAAGAAGAAGAAAGAAATTCCTTCCCTCAAAATACGTCTTCAGTACTCATTATGTGTCAAGTATGATTTTGGGAACTAGAGAGGAGGATGAAAACGTAAAAAGACCTTTGTCACAAAAAATATTATACCTTCACCGTGTCATTTTCTCTTCTTGGGTTCACAGGAAGAAAACTTTCCTCAGGCTTCATTTTGTGTGGCCACATGAATTCGTTTTGGCCAGTAGAATGCAGGAAGAAGTAATTTAAGCAGCTTCCAGTCCTGCCCCTTAGAAATATCCCTCATGACCTTTCAGCTCTTGCTTCCACCTTGGAGGCTAATAGTTCAGAGAGTATAGCTACAAGAAGGCATAGGCTCTCTAAACCTATATCAGACTATGAGGCAAAAGGGAGGTTTTGCTCTTAAGCCCCTGAGATTTGGGGGTTTATTTGCTACCAATGAGTTGCCTGTCCCAGTCTCATAATCTGGAGAAGAAAATAATAATGATTAAAAATTATAACATAATATGGGAAATGGAGAGATAAAGTAATACAGATGAACAGAAAAATAGCAAGGGCATATTGCTCAGCGGCTCAGCCAGAATGGTGTCTCATGGGAGGTGACAGTTTACAGTGCTCTTGAATTACAGGGTTTTGCAAAATAGAGCAAAACAAAAAGTGAGATTGATGGGAATTAACTACCATTGCTGTAATGTCCTTTATCAAGAAATCACTTGAAATCTTCTCAATCAATGGCAACCAAGACAGGAAAGGAACTGAAAACACAACTTTAAATTTACCGTGCTGAATCAATGCTGAATTACTACTTAGTTAACATAACTTTAAAAAAAAATATTGGGCCAGATACATTTACTGAGTAATCTGTTGGCACTTTCATTATAAATGAATTCATGAGAAGAAGCACCTGGAAGCTCATTCAGAAATGTCAAAATTCTCTCCAAAATAGAAGGTATTGATTAGTAAATACCTAACATCCAACAGGTACAGTCTGCAGATGCAAGCTCTTTCCTGATATCTAGGTAGCTGTCAAGGTTAATGTAGTTAGTGATAACCACAATCTATAGCAGTCAGAGGAAGCTGAAGTCATTTCCACTGAATATCCTAATGTGGATGTACAAAGTTTCCTCAGAGATGAAACACAACTAGCAGCACAGCCAAAAAAAAAAAAAATCCAAACTCATTTATTATTCAGAAAAAGTAGTGAGTTCTGCACTGGTCTCTTCTGAGAAAGTGTGAGGTGAAGACTTTACTGTGAATTGTCAAATCTGCTTTTCCAGGAAGGTTGTTTGAATTATAATAGAAAGAAAAACCTGTGAATTTTGGAAAAATGAAGAAACCTGTATTAGAAGCAAATGAACAAGGTGTCAAGGGTCTTATCATTGGAGGGCAAATGATAACCAGTCCTCAAAGTGCAAAATATGAGAGTATTGAGTTATAGAAAGATAAAGATTGGAGAGAAAAGATCTAGAGCATCGGGAGATCTTTGAGGAGATTGATCTGTGGCAACTACATTATATCTCGGTAAATTCAAGGCAGAAATGAATAGTGGTTCTGCAGGTTTGAGGCATATATCATTTCTAAGGTGGTCTTGTAGGAACACAGTTATTTCAGCGCAGTGGAGATGAAGGCAACAGCTTTATTCTCAATGAAGTGGACCAGGCAGAAGTGTTCTCCCTAGTAAAAAATTTAAAAGCATTAAGTAGATCTCAAATTTGTGGTTATAATTTTGAATTGAGGGTTTTCAACATAATGACCAACCTGTGCACTTATGTATATTCCTACTTGAATAGAAACATGTCAGATATTTCCAAGAAGAAATGATGATAAAGGCTAGCCTGGCAAGAGTTTTCTCCAGATAAATAGCAATGTGGCACCAGCCACTCAGGGCATAAGAAATAGAAAGGTAGCAATATGATTAGAACAATGTGTTTGACTGCTTGACTTTTGTGGACCTCTATTTTATAATGATCTTTATTTTTTTTCTCTTGCCATCACTATGTTCTTATTAACTATAATATTCCTGCTACTGTTATGGCTGGTCTCCTTTGGTTTCTTGAATAACAGACATAGGCAGTTTACCTTTGGTTTGGAAATTAGGAAAGGAGGCAAAATGAAGGCTGATATTTAGCAGCTTTATAAATGAAGTGAAATTCAAATATTAAAATACATTCTTCCATTTCTTTTTAATACACAGATCCTAAGATTGGCTTAAGCAACCTGTCTTGATTAGGAGAACATGAACCGGCTCTGAGATACAAGAAATAGTCCTACCAGTAAGGACTGCTTCTTTTTGCAGTCTTAATGTTTATCCTTTATTGCAGGCATTGTATTAGAATGCCTTAAAACCTGTGAATGTTCTTGGAAAAAGTATCCTTGAAAACAGTTCTTGTAACTTTTGCTAAGTATAATTAGTAATGTGACATGTTTGCATTAATTGGGGAATATAATTTGGAAGCCTATTTTTTCCTGTATCATTCTGTATCTCACTAAACTTAACACAAATGTTCACAGACCCTTGTGAAATTATTTGATGTGTGTTTGCCGAAACTGTTCTGTTGTTTCTGGATAAATTTACTCTGGATGTATTTTTTATAAAGATAGGTTTCCTCATTGATTATCCCCACCCCAATTTCCACAAGACATCAGAACTGTCCCCATGAGGATAAAGATCCCACTTTCTATGTTTGGGGTGGGGCATCTAAGTGCCCTGTGTCTTTAATGACCACTCTGTTTATACCTAAGGGGGACATGTAGACACCTGTAAAGACAGACTCAGCTGGATGAGGCAGGGGCAGTGACGGCCATGGTCCATTGGGCTTTGCTCAACAGCACTGCAAAGGCTAGTTAATGTAGTTTGGCTCTAGCAGCAAGTAAATCTACAGATTCTGTCTCAGCTTCTCCATGTCTTCCTCTTTTATGGTAGAAAGTCTAAGGGCCACATTCCTTGAGTTCTTCCCTTTGGTTTTGCAAAAGTATAGTTTGGGAATCAAAAGCAAGCTAAATGCTTTGTATTCTTGCTTGAACAATCCTCATTCTCCCAAATGCCACAGGATTCTTCTAACAAGGGAAGGTTGTGGCAGAGGGAGAGATACAAGCAGATTTATATTTTCAAAATTTATCTCATTGCATCTTTATGGAATGAGGCAAAGCATGGCTGGCCATTTCCTCTGGGGTAACAGCATGTATTTGGTGCCTTTGGAATGCCAGGTGTTCTGGATAGCCATCTCCTTTGGGTCAACACCATTCATTTATTTGAATAGAACGATTCCTTACAACTATAAAGTATCCTCATCAAGACCAGAACTATTCAATTGTAAACTCATCACCTTTACACTGCAAATCACTGTCCCTAGAGAACAAAGTAGCTTTCCCTTCCTCCTAGGTCAGTGGTGCACAAACTTTGCTATAAATTAGAATCACCTTGATGACTAAAACTTTTCCCTCAAACCAATTGAAACAAAATGTCTGTAGGCAGACAAATCAGGTATCAGCAAGTTTTAGAGATAGATGGGAGATGCCAGTATATAGTCATGGCCTAGCAACTAGTGGAGGGGTTAGGAATGATCATCAGGTCACTTTATCAGAATAGCTTTCTGATAAAGGAATTAGCGGCCAAAAATCTAGGGTGATTGGGACTGGAGTGGGCAGTAGGAAGAAGAAGAGATAGGTTTCAGTGAGCTGAGAAGCAGGTAGTGCTGGAGAGATGAGGATGATAGGGTGGGGGTAGGACAGTCCCTGTTGGTGGTTTAAATTCATGCAAGAAAATGTTTACCTTTCCCCTCAAGTATGCATATGTGGTTAGAAATCAAGTTAAGATAGTGTTACTGGCTGAATTGTGTCCACTCAAAATTCATATATTAAAGCTCTAATTCCTAGTATCCCAGAATGTGATGGTATTTGGAGATAGAGCCTTTAAAGAGCTTATTAAGTTAAAATAAGGCCATGAGGGTGAGTGTAATTCAATCTGGTAATCTTATAAGAGAAAATTTGGGAGACGGGCTTTAAGGTGGCTGTCTAGATTCATCAACTTTAAACAGATCATCTAAGAGAGAATGCTGGAATTCAACAGAGAAATGACAGGAAGCACAAAGCAAGGAAGGAGAGGGAAGTGAAGCAGTCTGCTGAGCCAGCATTAGCTGAGAGCCCAGAGAGGCTCCGTAATGCAGGGAAAGAGAACGTGAGAGACCACCAGTGGTCCACATTCCCACCCTAGACTCCCATAGTCCTAGCCATGAGACAGCCCCTTAACCCTCATGGGCTCTGAGACTAACGAAGAGAGCTGCCTGGAGACCACACAATGCCATTGCTCCAGAGAGAGGCATCACCCTGAGTCCCACAAACCCCAAGACCTAAGCAGCTGCAGTACAGCATCATTTTGAGAACACAATCCCGACCAGACTACATTCTGCCCTGGGGCCCAACCGCTGCCCACTGCATCTTCACATCCCTAGAGGCTTATTGACATTCCCCACTCACAGTTGCAGCTGCCAGGGCCAAGGCAGAAGCCACAGTGACCCTGCTCCTCCTCTCTCCCAACCATAGAGGAGAAGCTGCACATGTCACACATCCTAAGGACAAATTCCACTGCCCATAGCCTCTACAGTTGTGAACTGCTCTGAGGCCTCAGCAAAGCATATGCCCCCAGCCACCTAGCTACAGTGACTGAAAGCAACCCCCACATTTTTCCGTAGGAGAATAACACACACCTGCTGCTGCCCCCACCTGAGTGTTCCACCAGCAATCTATGATCACCCTGCCCCTTCTTACTATCGCCAGTGCCTGCATTCACTAACAGGGTGCCTGAGGACAAGTCCACCAGGCCCAGCTCTGCCTTTCTCCCAGTACCTGAAAATGTAATCCAGAAGCCTGAGAATCGCCCAGCCCAGTCCACCATCATTGGCACCTGAGTACACCTTCCAGGGTCTGGAGTCAGGCTCACACAACCTGCCACCAACACCAGAGCTGGCACGCACCCACACCTACCACCTGCAGGCCTGACCACTGGCCCATCCAGCCCATTGTAGCCACTGCCCACACCAACATGGACTGCTTGGATCCTAGAGGGTTGCCCCACCACTACTACTGATATTACGCATGAACCTGCTCTTCCGCATAGCCCCACTGCTGCCATTACCAACACCTGAGCAAGCCACATGGAAACTCAAGAATTGGCCTGCCTGATCTTACTAACACCAGTGCCAATGTATGCCACCCTGGGGCCAAAGAACGGACATGCTCAACCCACTGCTGCCACCACTGGGGCCCAAATACTGGCCCACTTGGTATTGCAGTCCCCAGTAAAACTTCACCATAGCCTCCACTAACAACCACACCCTAAACTACCAAGGAAATCACAGACACCACTGATGCTATTTTCAATCAAAGAAATCATAGAGACTGTGCTACTACTACTATACCTATGCAGAATCAAAGCCAAAGTGCCCTACCCAATCAACACCATAGATACATCTGCAGGAAAACATCCCCCCTGTATTAGTTTGCTTTCACACTGCTGATTAAGATATACCTGAGACTGGGCAATTAAAAAAACAAAAAGACAGAGAGTGGTTTAATTGGATTCAAAGTTTCCCTGGCTGGGGAAGCCTCGCATTCATGGCAGAAGGCAAGAAAAAGCAGGTCACATATTGTATGGATGGCATCAGGCAAAGAGAGAGAGTTTGCACAGGGGAATTCTTCTTTTTTAAAAATAATCAGATCTCATGAGACTTAGTCACTATCACAAGAACAGCATGGGAAAGATTTGCTCCCATGATTCAATTACCTCCCACCAAGTCCCTCCCACAACACATGGGAATTTAAGATGAGATCTGGGTGAGGACAAAGCCAAATCAGATCATTCCACCACTGGCCCTCCTTAATCTCACATCCTCACATTCCAAAACCAATCATGCCCTCCCAACAGTCTCCCAAAGTCTTAACTCATTTCAGCATTAACTCAAAAGTGCACAGTCATCCAAGACAAGGCAAGCCCTTCCACCTACAAGCCTGTAAAATCAAAAACAAGTTAGTTACTTCCCAGACACAGTGATGGCACAGGCATTGAGTAAATACGGCCATTGCAAATGAGAACATTTGGCCAAACAAAGGGGCTACAGGCCCCATGCAAGTCCAAAATCCAGCAGGAAAGTCAAAACTTAATGCTCCAAAATGATCTCTGATTTCATGTCTCACATCCAGGTCACAATGTTGCAAGATGTGGGTTTCCATGGTCTTGGGCAGCTCCACCCCTGTGGTTTTTCAGGCTACAGCCTCCCTCCCAGCTGCTTCACAGGCTGGCATTAAGTGCTTGTGGCTTTTCCAGGCACATGGTGAAATCTGTCAGTGGATCTACCATTCTGGGGGCTGGAAAATGGTGACCCTCTTCTCACAGTTCCACCAGGCAGTGCCCCAGTAGGGTTGTATGGGGGCTCCAAAGTTGTATGGGGGCTCCAACCCTACATTTCCCTGCCACACTGCCCTAGCCGAGATTCTCCATAATTGCCCTGCCCCTGCAGCAAACTTCTGCTTGGACATCCAGGTGTTTCTATACATCTTCTGAAATCTAGGTGGAGGTTTCCAAACCTCCACTCTTGACCTCTGTGCACTCATAGGCTCAATACCACGTGGAAGCTACAAAGACTTGAGGCTTGCACCCTCTGAAGTCACAGCCCAAACTCTATGTTGCCTCCTTTCAGCCATGACTGGAGTGGCTGGGATGCAGGGCACCAAGTCATGAGACCCTGGGACCAGTCCATGAAACAACTTTTCCCTACAAGGCTTCTGGGCCTTCGATGGAAGGAGCGGCCATGACCTCTAACATGCCCTGGAGACCTTTTCCACCTTGTCTTTGGGATTAACATTTGGCTCTTGTTTCTTATGCAAATTTCTGTAGCCAGCTTGAATTTCTCTTGAGAAAATGGGATTTTCTTTTCTATCACATTGTCAAGCTGCAAATTTTCTGAACTTGTCTTGTATGCTCTGCTACCCATATAAAACTGAATGTTTTTAACAGCACCCAAGTAACCCCTTGAATGCTTTGCTGCTTAGAAATTTCTTCCAACAGATACCCTAAATTATCTCTCTCAAGTTCAAAGTTTCACAAATCTCTAGGACAGGGGCACAATGCCACCAGTCTCTTTACTAAAACACAACAAGAATCACCTTTGCTCCACTTCCCAACAAGCTCCTCATTTCCATCTAAGATCACCACAGCCTGCACCTTATTGTTCATGTTACTACCAGCATTTTTGTAAAAGCCATTCAACAAGTCTCTGGGAAGTTCCAAACATCCCCACATTTTCCTGACTTCTTCTGAGTCCTCCAAACTGTTCAAAACTCTGCTTTTTACTCTGTTCCAGAGTTGCTTCTACATTTTCAGGTATCTTTTCAGCAGCAGCAAACCACTCTACTTGTACCAGTTTACCAGTAGAGTCTATTAGGCCACTTTCACTGTTGATAAAGACATACCCAAGACTGGGCAATTTATAAAAAAGGAGCTTTAATTGGACTTACAGTTCCACATGGCTGAGGAAGCCTCACAATCACGGCAGAACAAGTCACATCTTGCTTGGCTGACAACAAAGAGAGAGAGCTTGTGCAGGGACACTCCTCTTTTTGAAAAAATTAGATCTCATTAGACTTATTCATTATCACAAGAACAGCACTGGAAAGACTTGCCCCCATGATTAAATAACCTCCTACCAGGTACCTCCCAAAACATTCAAGATGAGATTTGGGTGGTGACACAGCCAAACCATATCACTATCTTATGAGAATAAATTAAAAAAGAAAAAACTTTTATACCAGATGTGTAGATATTAATAAAAGGGCACAGAAAGAACCAAGGAGATATGACACCTCTAAAGGAACACATTAATTCTCCATTAGTAGATCCCTATCCAAAAAAACATTTATGAAAGGCCAGGAGAGGAATTCAAAACATTGCTATTTAAAAAGGTCAGTGAGATACAAGAGAATACTAAAAACAGTACAAGGAAATCAGGGGAAAATTGAGGATATGAATTATAAATTTATGAAAGATATCCTAAAAATGAGCTAAAAAGAAATTCTGGAACTGAAGAGTTCATTGAATGAAATATAAAAATACATTCAAAACTTTAACAATAGACTAGGTCAAGCAGAAAAAAATAAATCTCAGGAGTTGAAAACAGGTCTTTTGAATTAACTTGGTCAGACAAAAATAATGAGCAAAGTCTACATAACATATGGAACACTATAAACGTATCAAATATTTGGTGTCCCAGAGGCAAAGAGAAAACCTACTTAACAAAATAATAGATGCACATTTGCCCTGTCTAAAAAAAGATTTAGACATCCAGATACAGGAGGCTCAGATATCCCCAAATACAAACAGTTAAAAAAAAATCTTCTCCAGGGTGCATTATAATCAAACTGTCAAAATTTAAAAACAGAGAGAATTCTAAAAATAGCAAGAGAAAAGTATCATGTCACTTTTAAAGGATGCTCCATCATATCAATAGTGAATTTCTCAGCAGAAATCTTACAAGTCAGGAGAGAAGGGTATAACATATACAAAGGTCTGAAAGAAAAAACCAAACAAAACGAAACAAGACCTGTCAGCCAAGCATACTATGCCTAGCAATACAATCCTTGATAAATGAAAATGACATAAAGACTTTCCCAGAGAAAAGAAAGCTCAGAGGATTTATCACCACTAGAGGAGAAATGCTTAAGGGAATCCTACACCTGAAAATGAAAGAATGTATCTAACATCATAAAAACATATATATATTACTGATAGAGCAAACACACAAACAAGGAAAAGACAATATGTCACTACTACATAAAATCACCAAATCATAGTAATAAAAAGAAAGAACGAAAGGAAGAGGCCAGGCATGGTAGCTTAAGCCGGGAATTTCAGCACTTTGAGTGGCCAAGGTGGGTGGGTCACTTGAGCTCAGAAGCTCTAGATCAGACTTGGCAACATGGTGAAACTCCATCTTTACAAAAAACTACAAAAATTAGCTGTATATGGTGGTGGTGCCTGCCTGTGGTTCCAGCTATATAAGAGACTGAGTTAGTAGTATTGCTTGGGCCTGGGAGGTTGAGAATATTACTGTTCTCCAGCCTGTCTCAAAAAAAAAAAAAAAAAAAGGAAGGAAGAAGGAGGGAAGGAGAGAGAGGAAAAGGGAGAAGAAACAGGAGGAGAGAGAGAGAGAGAGAGAGATTAAAATAGCCAGAAATCAATTAATAAAATGACAAGAATAAGCCTTCACATCTCAATAATAAATTGAATGTAAACAAATTAAACTTTCCACTTAAAAGATGTAGACTAGTTGAATGGGTTTAAAACAAATAAAAGAATCCTGATCCAACTATATACAGCCTATGAGAAACTAATCTTACATGTAAGGACATATAAAGACTAAAAGTAAAGGGATGGAAAAAAGTATTCCATGCAAATGGAAATGAAAAGAAAGCAGGTGTAGCTATACTTATGTAAAATAAAATGGACTTTAAGTAAAAAACAAAAGAGACAAATAAGCTCATTATATAATAATAAAGGGATCAATTCAGCAAGAGTATATTCTAAACATATATGCACCCAACTGGAGCACCCAAATACATGAAGCAAATATTATTAGATCTAAAAGGAGAAATGGACTCCAACACAATAATTGCAGAGGACCTCAGCACCGTACTTTGGCATTACTCAGAGTGTCTAGACAGAAAATTAACAAAGAAACACTGTATCTAAATTGCAATTAGACCAAATGGACATAACAGATATTTACAGAACATTTCATTCAACAGCTACAAAATATTCGTTCTTCTCATTAGTACATGGAACGTTCTTCAGGATAGACCATTTGTTGATACACCAAACAAGTTCAACAAATTATTAAAAATGAAATTATATCAAGTATCTTCTCAGAGCAAAATGGAATAAAACTAAAGGGCATACCAGTCAGAATGGCTATTATTTAAAAAGTCAAAAAATAGGTGCTGATGAGGTTGCAGAGAAAAAGGAATGCTTATACATTGTTGGTGGTAGTGTAAATTAGTTCAACCATTGTGGAAAGCAGCATGTCAACTTCTCAAAAAGCTAAAATCAGAACTACCATTCAACCCAACCATCTCATTACTGGGAATATGCCCAAAGAAATACAAATTGTCCTATCATAAAGACACATGCATGTGTATGATCGTTGCAGCACTATTCACAATAGCAAAGACATGGGATCAACCTAAACGTCCATCAATGGAAGACTTTATAAAGAAAATGTGGTACATATATATCATGAAATACTATGCAGCCATGAAAAAGAATGAAATCATGTCATTTGCAGGAACATGGATGGGAGCTAGAGGCCATTATCCTTAGCAAACTAATTCAGGAACAGAAAACCAAATACCACATGGTCTCACTTATGAGTGGGAGCTAAATGATGAGAACACATGGACACAAAGAGTGAAACATACACTGGGACCCACCAGAGGGTGGTGGCTGGGATAAGAAAGAGGAGCAGAAAAAAGTAATTATTGGGTACCAGGCTTAGTACCTAGGTGATGAAATAATCTGTACACTAAACCCTTGTAACACAAGTTTACCTATATAACAAACCTGAACTTAAAGTTTTTTTAAATTAAAAAGTAAATGGCTGAGTATCATGGCTCATGTGTAATCCCAGCACTTTGGGAGGCCAAGGTAGGGGGATTGCTTAAGCTCAGGAGTTCAAGACCAGCCTGAGAAACATGGTGAAACACCATCTCTACTGAAAATGCAAAAAATTAGCCTATCATGGTGGCATTCACTTGTAGTCCCAGCTACTCAGGAGGCTGAGATGGGAGGATCATTTGAGCCCAGGAGGTAGAGGTTGCAGTGAGCCAAGATTGTGCCACTGCTCTCCAGTCTGGCTGACAGAGTGAGACCCTGTCTCAAAATATATATATATATATATAAATAAATTTTAAAAATCTATAAATAAAGTGGCAAAACACCTTCCCTCCACCAAAAAAAAAAAGAAAAGGAAAGAAAAGCCACATATGAAAAATGTACACCTAACATTACACTGAATGGGGGAAAGCTGAAAGCCTTTGCTCTAAGAACTGGAACAGACAAGGAAGTCCACTTTTACCACTCCCATTCAACATAGTACTAGAAGTCTAAGCCAAAGTGATCAAGCAAGATAAGAAATAAAAGGCATCCAAATTGGAAAAGAGGAAATCAAATTGTTCATCTTTGCTCTGGTATCATTTTATCACGAGGAAAACTTAAAAACTCTACCACTCTTAGGTTTGATTGAAAAAAAAAAAAATCAGTAAAGTTGCAGGAAGGAAAATCAACATATAAAAATCAGTAGCATTTCTATACAGCAAGAATGAACTAGCTGAGAAAGAAATCAAGAAAGCAATCCCATTTACAATAGCTACAAAAATTGCTTAATAATAAATTTAACTGAGGAGGTGAAAAATCTCTACAAGGAAAACTACAAAAACTCATGAAAGAAATTGAAGAGGACACAAATAAATAGAAAGCCGTCTCATACTCATGGATCAGAAAAATTAATGTCATTAAAATAACCAAACTGCCCAAAGCAATCTACAGATTCAATGCAATTCCTATCAAAATACCAATGTCACTTTCACAGAATCTGAAAAAAAAATCCTAAAATTCATATGGAATCAAAAAGAGCCCAAATACCCAAAGCAGTTCAATGCAAAAGAACAAACCTGGAGGCATCACACTATCTGACTTCAAATTATATTACAAGGTTGCAGTAGCCAAAATAGCATAGTATTGGTATAAAAATAGACATGGATCAATGGAAAGGATAGAGAACCCAGAAATAAAGCCACATATTTGCAGCCAACTGAACTTAGACAAAGCCAACAAGAACCTACATTGGAGGAAAGACACTCTCTACACTAAATGGTGCTGAGAAGACTGGATTATCATATCCAGAATAATAAAAACAGACCCTCTATCTCTCACCATATACCAAAATAACTCAAGATGTATTAAAGAATTATATACAAGACAGGAAACTATAAAATGACTAGAAGGAAACATTTCAGGACGGTGGTCTAGGCAAAGATGTTGTGGCTAAGAGACCACAGAAGCACAGGGAACAAAAGCAAAAGTAGACAAATGGGGCTAATTAAACTAAAAGGCTTTTATACAGCAAAGAAAACAATCAACAGAGTGAACAGGGAACCTTTGAATGGGAGAAAATATTTGCAAACTACGCATTTGACAAAGGACTAACATCCAAAATATATAAAGAATCCAAACAACTCAATTAAAAATAATAATCCCTTTTAAAAGTATCAAAAGGTGGGGCGCAGTGGCACATGCCTGTCATCCCAGTACCTTGGGAGGCTGAGGCAGGAGTATTGCTTAAGTTCAAAGCTTCAGTGAGTTATGGTTGTACCACTGCACTCTAGCTCCAGTGACAGTGACATCTTGTCTCAATAGAAAAGAAAAGGGGAAAAAAAAAAGATGGTCAAAGGACTTGAATAGACATTTCTCAAAAGAAGACATATAAATGGATGACAGGTACATCACTAATCATCAGAGAAATGCAAATCAAAACCCCAATGAGCTATCATCTTACCCTAGTTAGAATGGCTATTATTAAAAAGACAAAAAATAACAGATGCTGGTGAGAATGCAAAGAAAAGGGAACACTTACACATCACTGGTGGGAATGTAAATTGGTACAGTCACTATAGAAAACAGTATGGAAATTTCTCAAAATTAAAAATACAAGTGATACACAATCCAGCAATCTCACTAGTGGGTATTTAGCCAAAGGAATAAGCAATCAGTATGCCAAAGGGATATCTGCACTCACAAGTTTATTGCAGCCCTCTTTCACAATAACAAAGATATGGAATCCATCTAAGTGTTTATCAACAGACAAATGGATAAAGAAAATGTGATACAACAAAATAATATTCAGCCAAAAAAATTAAATCCTGTCTTTTACAGAAACATGATGGAATTAGAAGTCATTATATTAAATGAAATAAGCGAGACACAGAAAGACAAATTTTATGTTTTCATTCATAAATGGGAGCTTAAAAATGTTGATCTCATGGAGGGAGAGACTAGAATGACTGATACAGTCGGCTGGGAAGGTGTCATGGGAGTGGGGAATGAAGAGAGTGTGGCCAATGGATATAAACATATAGTAGATAGAAGGTATCGATTCTAATATTTGATAGCAGATGAAGTGATTATAATTCACAGTAACATACTGTATATTTCAAAGTAACGAGAAGAGAAAACTTGAAATGTTCCAACACATAGAAAGGATAAATATTCAAGGTGATAGATACCCCAAATACACTGACTTGATGTTTACACATTCTATGCATGCAATGAAATATCACATATACCCCCATAAATATGTAAATACTATGTATAATATTTTTAATAGAAGAGGAAACATGGACACATGGAAGATAGCAGGGGCACTCATGCACAGAAGCACAACCATGTGAAGAGTTAGCAAGGGGATAATCATTTGCAAGCAATGGAGAAGGGCCTCAGAGGAAATCTACCCTGCCAGCACCTTAATCTTAAAATTCCATCCTACAGAACTGTCAGAACGTAAATTTTTATTGTTCGAGCTACGCAAGAATGGAATAATAAACATTTGAAATTCTGTTAAGTATAGATTATATTGAATTACCAATGCAATTTATCTTAATCCAAATAAGTTTCTTAAAGCTTTTCAAGTTGTCATGAGTTGTTTCATGAGGTAACCATAAATTGTCTCTCCACTACCTTATATTTTGCCTACTCCTTACCTACTTAAATGCCACTCAGGCTTCTAGAACCTGCCACCAGTGCTAGGTTCTACCTTTCCAGGAAGTCTCAGGTCACTCAGATTCTCAATGCTCCCTCCCTTCTCTGAACCCTCCGGACTAGTGATCTATGTCACAAAGTTGCCTCCTACTCGTAAATTGACCTTTGACATATCAAACGTTTTTGCCTCATTGGCAATTTAACTCTCCTTATGTTCTGATCTAACTATTCATTCTCTATATCTCCTATAATGTCTAATAAAGCTCCTCTAGAAATATTGATTGATAAGTAATTAAGAAGGTTTCCACAGATAATACCACACTTTGTACCTGAACTTAATTAAATCTCAGAAGATCAAAGATAGAAAGATATTTTTCTGTAATGGCTGTGTCACAATCAGTGATCAGCATTTTAACATTGATGAGCAGTCCCAAGTGACTTTGAGACTTGTAAATGGTTATTTTCTAATTCCAAGTGAAGTTAAAAGATGATGGAGAAGGAATATGACCTAAAGACCACGGCTAGTCATCTTTCATACTTGGTCATGCTCCAGTGAGCAGAAGAAAAGCATCTCCTACAAACAATATGGAGACTGGTGCTAATGACTAGATTTAAAACTTCAAAATCTTCCTAATTAGACCCTAATCTAATACCACTTGATAAAATTATGTTGGAGAAACAATGTCCTCATCCATTTTCAGATGGCATAATCTGTCACAGCTCAGCGAGTTGTAACAGTAGTTTAAAAAATACTAGAATTAAGTCACCATATTTTATTGAACAATGAGTTAGAATTGAATTATTCTTTTCCTGGTTTTTAATCATACATCCATGATCTCTCTGTTTTGTGGCATCATTAAACATAGGATGGCAGCCAATTCAAAAAATAATTAAAAGAGGAAGTAGAAGATAATGAGTCAAGTTTTGAAGATCTTTCTATAGAATATTCTCATATTTTTTTTAAAGAGAGGTGCATCGTCTGTGTAGCATGAATGGCATCAAGAATTGGCTCTCAATTTAAAAAGGAGCAGCTGAATGTTGCCTTCCAGGCAACATATGAGCTGTTGCTTACCCTGTTCTTCTCTTTCAGTCTGCCTTGGTGGCAAATTTTGAGGGTACTGAGTGCCAATCTTTACCAATTTTTATCTTTTTCGTTCCTGTGTCTGTTAGCTATTGCTGTTTAACAATTTTTAAATGGTAAAAACTCAAATCTCTCTCAGTGTGGTACAGTCATGAATATTTATTCAGTGTGCACAGGGGTCAGCTGAAAGATGATTGATCTGGGCAAGCTCACCTGGATGGCACGACAATCTTGACTTGACTGGACTACTTAAGCATCCCTCCTCCTCCTCTTGGATTGCTTTAGTCTGCTCTCATGGTGATGGCAAAGGTGTCAGAGCACATGCCCAGTCACACCTGTGCTTCTCATGCCTCTGTTTGGGTCATGTCTACTAACATCTCCTGACAAAGCAAGTCACATGGGGCCTTAGTTTGTGCTGCTCTGACAAAATACCATAGACTGAGTAATTTATAAACAGTGGAAGTTTATTTTTCACAGTTCCGTATACTGGGAAGTCCAAGATCAAAGCACCAGAAGCTTTGGTGCCTGGTGACGGCCCTGTCTCTACTTCCAAGATAGTACCTTGTGGCTACATCCCCCATATGAAAGGAGAGCTGTGTCCTCACATGGCAGAAGGGACAGAAAGGGAGAAGGGGGTTTCCTTCAACCTCAAAAACTTTTATTAAAATGCTAATCCCATTTGTGAGAGAGGAACCCTCATGACTTGATCATCTCCTAAAGGCAACATCTCTGAATACTGTTGCACTGGGGATTAAGTTTCCATATGAATATTTTTTGCAGGTGTGAGGGGACATTCACCATTCAAAGACAACACATGATTACTTACAGAATCTATGAGAGGGACATAACTTCTGCCCTTGTAGTGAGAGAATCTAGAAAGTTACATGGCAAGGGAAGTGGATACCAGGTGGAATAAAGAAGCAGGGTCATTAATCTCTTTACCACATTCATTGTTTTTTATTTTTCTTTATTAATCCACTTATTAAAATTTACTGTGGTGAACATCTGTTTTACACAAGGTGACCCCCCATTTTGCCCATCCTTTTTAAAGTCGCTTTCCT
This sequence comes from Saimiri boliviensis, assembly GCF_048565385.1. Classification (NCBI taxonomy): domain Eukaryota; kingdom Metazoa; phylum Chordata; class Mammalia; order Primates; family Cebidae; genus Saimiri; species Saimiri boliviensis. Next base: position 42,188,048 of record NC_133458.1, read on the forward strand.
AGATGTTAGGGTGATTTCCATGATATGAGAAATCCCCACCCCCCACCTTTTTCAGTATGAGATTACTTTTCAAAATCTCCAGCCTCATTTGATGCAAGAAAACAAACAGGTAAAGTGGGTGCTGCTGGAGACCTAGCACTTCTATTTCGCTGTTTGCGGTGGGCAAGACTTGGAAAGCAGTAGCAGCAGAGGCTGTCTAGGTGTTTCCAGGTTGAATCAGTCAAACGCAAGTTGCACTGGGGCTAAGAGAGTAGCAACTGCAGTGGGGATAAGTTTCTGATATTTGCCATTTGGCCATAGTGGTGGCAGCTTCCTTACCAGGCCAGCTCTGCATCCCCTGTTGCAGGAACTTTGACATGTTTCTCCAACCCTCCCAAAAACTCTGAGTTCTCCATACTCCTTTATGTTCAAACTAGTCGGAGCAGATTCTTTGAACACTGACTGCCACTGAGCAACTACTCTATGCAGAGCAACTTGCTAGATTTTTTGGAGCTGTCAGTTAGGATTATTTGGGTGCAAGAATAAATGTATTTGAAGTCTCCAAAGTAGCTTACACAATCATGGAATGTCAGTTAAAGAAGGAGGTATGAAAGGGAAGAAATTAGGAAATCTCTGAATGTTCAGACAGTAAAAATTCAGGGCACCAATATTTACATGAATTGCCTTGAACCTCTTTTTTCTGTACTTAAGTCATTCTGCTGAAGATTCAGTTTTGAGATACAGAATCTGTAGAGGAAAAGAAAAATATTTCCTTCCTGTCTTAGGTTCATGGCTGAGACTCGTATAAAAAAAGAAGAGAAAAGTATACACATTTATTTAATATAAGTTTTATGTGACACAGGACACTTTGGCAATTAAGTCACAAAGAAACAGATCGTGGGAGGTTGAGCTGGGAGGATTGCTTGAGGCCTTGGAGTTCAAGACCAGCCTGGGCAATACAGTGAAACAAAAATTTTAAAATCAACCAGGCATATTGGTTCATGCCTGTAGTTCTAGATACTCAGGAAGCTGAGGCAGGAGGATTACTTGAGCCCAGTAGTTCAAGGCTACAGTGAGCTATGATTGCACCACTGCACTCTGGCCTGGGCAACAGAATGAGACCCTGTCTCTAAAAGCAAAGAAGTGAAGAAAGAAACAAGTGAAACTGTGCATTTTTAATGATAGATTTTTTTTTTCTTTCTTTCTTGACACGAAGTTTCAATCTTGTTATCCAGGCTGGAGTGCAGTGATGTGATCTCAACTCACTGCAACTTCCGTCTTCTGGGTTCAAGTGGCTCTCCTGCCTCAGCCTCCCGAGTAGCTGGGATTACAGGCACATGCCACCATGCACAGCTAATTTTTGCATTTTTAATAGAGACAGAGTTTCACCATGTTGGCCAGGCTGGTGTCAAGTTCTTGACCTCAAGTGTTCCAACCACCTCGGCCTCCCAAAGTGCTGGTATTACAGGCATGAGCCACCGTACCCAGCCTTTAGTGATAGGTTTGATGAAGAAGTGGATAGTCATAGAGAAGTGTGAATGGACAAAGCAGGTATGAGCTAATGGTAACAACTGAGAAAACCTTAGCAGGCCTGTGTGTTCAGACTATTCGCTGTGTCCCTGTATATTCAGAGATAAAAATGTTCCTTTCCTCCAGGTACATATAGGAAAGGCATCTTTTCAATGAGGGTCTTACGACCTGCTTCAAGGCAGAAGAGCAGGAGGTCAGAGAGTGACTTTCCTAGGTTTTACAATCTGCTTCAGTGAAGAACAGGGAAGGGAAGGTGAGAGTAATCTTCCCATTTCTGTTGTTTTCTCAAATCCCAAGGTGCCATATTTTGTGGTAGAGTGTCCCAAATCCCTTTAAGTCCAACTAGCTTCACTTAGATCCCATGCCCACTCCCTGAAAAGTGGGAATTTAAAAACTTTACTGATGTTCCCTCCAAGATTTTACCTTTTGGGACATTGGTAATTCTGCAAAAGGAAAGAATGCTTTATTGGAAAAAGAGAAAATGGCTGTTATGTGGCAAAAGACAAAACAAAATGAAAAATAGAGAGCAAGAAGAATAAGAAACCCAAACCAAATATCCACTACAGATCAGAGATGACTAAGGCTTTTTATCTATTATTGGGAAGCTTACATTTTAGTAGAAAAGATAAACACTTAATCTTCATTTATTTTTTAATATCAGAACTCCAGTCTTTGGATTTAGGGTTCAACTCAAACTAGTATGACTTCATAGTAACTTACCTAATTATATCTGCAAACACTCTATTTCCTAATAAGGTCACATTCTGAGGTTGTGGGCGGACATGAATTTTGGGGGAACAGTATTTGACTCATTAAAATACACACAGGCTTCAGAATGAGTCTAGTCTTTTACCTCAGGTGAAAATTATCCCTAGAAATTATTTGTTCACAGATGCAATAAAAATATATTATTTTTAGATAATCTAAAATTATCTTGTGATAAAAATATGCATGTGATAGTTATTAAGCAAGTATAAATATGTCATTGGCATATCTTAATTTAGATATGAGAAAAACATCCACTATAGATATCTTTCTCCCATATAAATGTCATTCTTTGCAGTGACTGAGAATTATCAGAAAACTATGTATCAAAACTTCTTTCTACTTGAACACTGCATAGTTAAATAAAGAATATATTCTCTGTATTAGTCTATTGGTGACATTACTTTTCAGACCACAGAGAAATTAAGTAAACCTAGAGTGATTCTTAGTAGGCTTAGAAATTCTATCATCCTTAGATAAATTAAGCTGTTTCCCACTGATTTATGTAAAGTGTAATTAACAAATTAATACATATGAAGATAAGATAATCGAAAGCACCAAGCAATAATGTAGTTTTGTTGTGTTTTTGAAAATTGCTGAAAGTAATGGCAAAGCTAATCTGCTATAAATTTCTTTTAATTAAACAGTGTTTAGAGTAACAATTTTTTTCCTCAACTCAGTCTATCTCATACCATTCTGCATGTTTTTCATCTTTACATACTCAGAAAGTGTTCTAACATTGTCACTATTTCCTGTATAGTCTCATATTGATTTATAATCATGTAATTGTACTATGGAGTTAGAATAATGTTTTAGACTTGTTGGTTCAAAACAAAAAGCTATTTTAACTATGACATTTTTCATTTAAAATGTTAAATATTTCCATTGAAATATCCAGCCAGATATGTTTATGATGGTAAAAACTCATCATTGTTGATATAAGGAAAAGCATAAGATACTAGCAAACTGAGGCAACATAATCTAAAACACCCTTATGTGGAAACGTGATGCTACTTACTAATTTATTGTAATTTATATTCATACACTCAAGCTTAGGGCATCAATACAAATAATACAACAATTGATCCATAGGTGATAAGAGACTTTCTTAACAATTGTTTAAATTGTATCAAAAGACAAATGTGAAGGAACTATATTAATGAACATTATATAATTTGCTTCCTGGGAGATTGTGAGAACTAAAGAACTAAAGACCTCCTGGGTGGGACAACTTCTGCAATCTAATATTGAACAAATGCCATCACGTTTAACCAAAAGCAAACATTGCCTTTTTCTGTCAGACCTTGAGGCTCAGTCAGTTGTGGCCCCATTCAGGGTTGGGGGCAGACCGAGGGAGTCTCAAGCTGGATTACATTGGAGATCCCCATGGTTTACAGTGACCACACAAACAATTCTGAAAGGTCTCATGCCAACTTACACATGTAGGCCTGTCCCAGAATTGATATGACCTCCAGAGTGACACTTGTCTTTTCCTGAATGAGACCAAGGAAAAACAGAGCCCGCTTGGGACTAACTCTGAAAGAGTCCACTACCGAGCGCTCTCTCCAGCTTGACTTTCTGAATTTTTCCATCTCACCCTGCTCCTGGGGCTGTTAACTCCATGACCCATGGTATTTTGTAAAATACTCCCTTCCGGCTCTTAAGAATTTTTTTTTCCATTCAGGTACCTAAATCATCCTTCCTGGTTAAGAGTGGTTTGAGACTGAGATGGTAAGGTGACCATGCATAGAGTTAAATGGGCACCTGGAACATTAGTGAGAACATTTTTGATTAAATATATCTACCATGAAATGCCTCAGGCTTTGACCTACACCAATAAATCCTTGTTTCTTAACAGCAAATGAAATTCCTACACAGGTTGCTGGGTTTGTCCTCAGCAGCTCTCTTCTTTCCTCCTATTACAGAGGGAATGACTTTCCTAGAAACCAGTAGAAATATTTCTTACTAATTTGAAGGTTAAGAGCAGGCACAGAATCAATGAAAAAAATAGAAAGCTGTTTTCTTTCCTGATTCCTCTTTTGACATTTTAATATAAATCAGAGAGATCCTCAGGCTTCTGTCCTGGGAGATTTATAATTCAAAGCAAAAGAAAAACTTTCTTTTATTCCCTGTTTAAAAAACCCAAACCAACCAAACAAACAAAAACACAGTTCTAAACTATTCTTTGATCTGGTGAGTGGTTTTGTATTATATTATTTTAATATAAAAAGTAATTATACATAAACATAAAATATTTTCTCTATTATTTCTTGCATTACCTTCTATGCCCTTGAATTTTCTTTTATATTTCGCATTTCTTTCTCTGTCTCCTTCTCTTGTGCTGCTCTGTATGACTCACTCAACTTTTTGGTTTCACCTTTTTGATTTCACCTTTTTGCTGATCTGCTCTTGCAATGTGTTTTAAATGCTCATCAACTCTTTCTTAATCTCTGATTGGTCTTTTTCTTAGCAGCCTGTTCTTTGTGTATGGATGCTATATATATTTTTAATCTCTACCACAACAGCAATTATTTTAAAAAAATACATTTCCCTAAATTATGTTTTTCAGTGTCTATTCATTTCTGCTTCTTCATCTCTATCTTTCTCTTTTATGCTACCAATTGTCCTCAAGTGATTGCTAATGCGTGATTTCGCCTTCATGCACCTGAATGAGGGAGTGAGTGACCAATCTAGGAAAATGTCACAAGGCTTCTGTATCTGGCTCACGCTCTTCCACAAAAGAGAGAAGTGACTGCCAGTTCTGAGGGTGAGGAATGGCAGACTCTGCCTGACAGTGCAAGGGTCTCCTCCTTCCTACTGATGACTAATGTCAACGTTAAATAATGAAGTTCAGAAAATATGAAGAAGTTTGGAGTTTATTTCAGCACTAAGCTTAAGGATAGCCACCTGGGAGACACTGACTCCAAACATATGTGGTCAAAACTCTAAAGTGGAGAAGTTAAGGTTTCAATTCTATAGGCAGAGACTAAGAAATTGTAACAGGATTGCAACATTTTTCCATAGGAGACCAGTGCATATGTTACAGCTATTTGATTGGTTACAGATTTCTACATTCCAAAGAAGATTATTATTCCATGAGAATAGGTAAAGATCTAGGGAGATACACACACATAAACACACACACACTCACACGCACGCACACACACACATTGTGTTGCTGGAGCTCAGAGTAGAGGTTACTATGCTCAAAACAACTATTAGTTAGTGATCACATTTTTTCCAATATCAAAAAGGGATATTTTTAGCATTTTACATCTAAACATAAGAGTTTATTACATATCTAGAGTTGGTTTACTGTGTTATAGTTACTTTTAGGAAATTGGTTAGGAGTTTTGAGTTGACACGTTATAATTTTATAATTATTCTCAGTTAAATAAGGAGAATATGCTCATGATTAGTATTTTCACGTAGAACATGTAATTTTTTAGAAATGGATTCTAATGCTAATTGAGAGAGGCCTATATTAGACTTTCTATTTGGAATTTTTCTCATCCTGAATTTCTATTTTATGCTTCATAATATAGATAATGCATAAGTATAGCATACAAATATTAATTTGGAAAAATAAAGATGTATCTGGAGCAAAGCTGAATTTTTTTTAAAGTTATGAGATCAGTATAGTGGAAGGTATCTTTCTACCCGCATCCTGGAGGCCAACAGTGCTGTGGTAGGACGAGGCTTAGAGATGAGTGTGGGCACTGAGAACCTTCGAGCCATTCTGTAACTCAGTCTTGATTCATTGTCTCGGATTCCTAGCCTTCTCACTATTCTGTCCTTCTTATCTACCAAGTTTAGGAAATTCTGCTATGAAAGATGGCTTTTGCTTCCTCTGTCCTCATCTATCTATGGCTCTCTCCATTCTGCTTTATCTATCATTATGATCCTTTCCAGAAACACATTTTTGGTTAGCTGCTGTTTCCATTTCACTCCCCAACTAGGCTCAACACTCCATTTTAGTGTGTTTTTGAATGTATCATTCTCTGAACTTCTTTAGTGTGATTCAAGGTGATTGAAGGACATAGGAGGGTTAAATACGTGGATTAGTCCCTGCGTTGGGGCAGACTCCTTGGTTCCAGGGAATCCAGTAGGACATGGACACAGCTGGCATCAGAGACTCTGAAACTGCCTGCCAAGAAAGGCACACCCAGATGGCCAGAAAGACTCCTCCCCAGGGCACTCCTTTTCTAATCTGGGGACTCTATTAATATCAGAATTATGTTAGCCAAATGGTTTCTTTAAGTTGAGGCAAGATTTCTACTCTGAGGGTAGGCTGCCAGATATCAAGGTAATTGTGTATTTAAAAAGAAGAAGAAAAAATTAGGCTGGAGTCCTGGCTCATGCCTGTAATCAGAACACTTAGGGAGGCCAAGGTGGGCAGATCACCTTAGATCAGGAGCTTGAGACCAGCCTGACCAACATGGAGAAACCTCACCTCTACTAAAAACACAAAATTAGCCAGATGTAGCAGCGCAAGCCTGTAATTGCAGCTACCTGGGGGTCTGAGGCAGGAGAATCGCTGAACCCTGGAGACAGAGGTTGCAGTGAGCTGAGATTGCGCCATTGCACTCAAGCCTGGGCAACAAAAGCGAAACTCCATCTCAAAAAAATTAAAAATCAGTCCACTGCTAATAGCAGTACATTTGTGATGATGGAGATGACTTGTAGGTCGGTTCTAAGCATTCCAAGTTTAGGAGTATGCTTCAGTCTGAAGGATTCACCCCACTACTTAGAGAAGCATCACCAAAAAAAATGAAAAGATCAAGGATGCCAAAACGGGACAGGTAGGTCTGAATCTGATGCCGTGAAAAACACTAAGAAATCATGCAATTTTAATTGCTTCTTGGCCTTTTGGCTGAGATCAACTGTAGAAATCATGCACTTTTTGTCTCTCCCATTGGGGTCCTTGGGGAAAGAGATGGTATCCATTTTCGAACTAAAATCTGTGAAAACCTGCTCTTGTGGTTTAATCCTAACCCCACTGTTTATTTGTATAGATGCAACCTAAATAGCCTGACTTATTTCTAATTCATTTCATTTGAACAACTATATAATCACACTGCAAGAATAGAGCCTTGAGGAGTTGAAAGGTGAGTGAGAATGTGGGAGAGTTGCAGCTAATTTCAACGTAAGAAGGGCAATTAAATCAAGTATGACTTGGTCAGCAGAACTACATGGAGAGACAAAAGATTTATAAATAGAATTTCAAGATAGAAAGGTAAGGGCAAGTGTGTCTTCCTGTGACGCATTCTCAATGATAACTTGACAAAGATGCAAGGGTCCAAAAATTATGGAGGAGGAAATTGGGCCTTTAGCTCAATGTCTAATTACAATAAAAGAATGCAATAAAATATTCCAGAATGCAAAACTACACATAGAGAATAAAAATTAGAGAAAATTATTCCAGTTCTGAAACAGATACTAATGAGACCACAGTAGGAATCACCACGCTGGTGTTGAAACCTTGTTAAAGCAAAGGAAGCTTAAAAAAATAAGAGAAAATTTTGAATCATGACATGATTCAAATGAAAGGGGAATCCAGATTCATATGAAAGTTAAAGATCATAATTTCTTTTAACGGAAATGATCGTGTTAACATATGGCAGAACCTGACAAAGCAGAAAAGAGAGACTCAACAGGATTAATGGAACATATTTTAATCCAAGGTTCTGGATTAGTCATGGCCCTATAACATGATCTGAACACAGAAACAGCTCTCTTCACATGAGATGCAATGATGGAAATGAATTAAATAGGAGCAATGGAAGTTGAAAGCAAGATATGCAGATGAATACTGGGGATTATTGTTTTAGTTGCAAGGACAAAGCTAACAGTTATACCAGGCTGCTTCATTAAGTCTTCGATACTTAACATGTAAGAATTTTTAGCATCTGCTCTACAGAATGTCAGTTCAGCCTTTTTGGGTCTGGTGAGCCACGGATGTGATTGGGCCATTTGAAGAACAGGAAATAAACCTGTAGGGGCCAGAATAAGCACAGTCATGGGAGAGGGTCAGGCTATTCTGGGCAGGTGGCATTGGGGCTAGTGAGTCAGGCTATCCTACAAAACATATGAGTCATAGACCGTTCAGTGCATCAGGACTTTGGATATGCTAAAATGCTTTATAGAGGTACAGTGAACTGACTATCCATGAGGCTCAATGTTGAGGCCCAGTTAGCTTTGAGAATAACTTCTGACAGCATCTTTCTTTTTCTGACTGAAGAAAAGGATGGTTCACCAAGGGGAAAACTTTCTACTAGCTGCTGGATCTTGAGCCAACTAATTCAATTTAATCAGTCAAACTTGAACGTGCTTCTGATTTTAGACGTCCCTGATCATATCACCCAGCACTATGCTCTTAGGCTCCCCACTTTCTAATGGAGAGGCTCAGTAGAGAGATGCATAGCTGTACACTCAAACTAATGCTTCTACTTTTTGTATCAAAACCCTAAGGAAGCAATTTTACCTAAGCTACATGGTAGTTGGGGATCACAGGGTATATTCATGTTTTATCCTTTAAGTGCAGAAATTCTGCAAGAGATGCAACATTTGCTGGGACATTTCCAAGAATAGTTTGACCAGAAGTCAGCTTCCTGTGAGATAGCGGCTGGGCTTAGGGACACATTAGCTAGCTTTAGTCAAACATTCACTGGATCTATAAAAACAGCAGCACTACTTGATCTGAATGTATTTGAAATCCATGGCCCACTTTGAATTAGCACAACTCTCTAAGAAGCTCTGTTATCTATTCATTTTAATAAAAACATCAATGCATTTGTGGCTGAAATTTGATTGAAATTATTTACTTGGGCAATGCTGAGCCAAGAGTCACATCCTCTCACCTCTTCCACTGGGAAGGGAAGTGGAGTTAATGCTTTCAGGACAGGAATAGCATCAATTCGAGTAGCACATCTCATACATTGATCCTTCAGAGCTTTGAACAAAGAACAGAATATTAGTCCCCTCATTGCCCAAGGAGGATGTTAACCTGTACCTCTGCAAGAGCGAGGACACCACTAAAGTCACCTTCCCCCGCTGGATGGGGCAGATGCCAACTGTGAACGGGAACTTGGTTAGAGTAAAAGATTCTTTGTCAGGAATGTGGAAATTGTGACATTAGGGACTAACCTGGGCTAGAGGATAAAGCTTCAATGAAATTTGCAAGTTCATTTTGGTTTATATACCTGTTGGAGCTGAGACATTAAATGCAGAAGGCTTTTAATCTAGGTATTTTAAACACTACTTGATACCATGGACTAGTGTCACTCAACAGAGAGTACTTCAAGGACAGAGCTATCTCTGAACCAGAATAAGACCCCAGGAAGGCTGATTCAGCCCAGAGCATTTGGGACAGGGTTATTTTCTTTTGTTTCAACATTCACTTTTGACAGAACTGGCTTTTCTCTTTGCCCCTGCTGGAGAGCTAATAACTTCCTTCACGTTCACCTTACTCCAATTCCCCCCTCCACCTACCCAGGCTAGTGCAGCTGACTCAATATGCAGGAATGCCATATACTTTATTTACATTTATTTCTGTCAGTCATTTGCTACCAAGATAGCTAGAGAGAGACAGTAAGTCATCAAACACAGCAACAGATCAGGTAGGTCAGCATGACAAAAACAACAATAACAACGTAGAATAAACAGCCACAAAGCACAGGCTCAGTATTCAGGATTAGAGCAAGACACAGGCAATACAAAAAGAAGATTATAGCCAAACCCTCTCCGTTCTCAGGCAGAGCTATTTGTTCCTGAGATTTCTAAAGATGCACTCAATTCCTGCACACATCTGAGAGTTCCATAACTGTGGCTGACATTGAAAATAAATAATCCAAATCAGCTTGGCCATATTAACTCTGAAATCCACTTTACTAGTGAGACAGAATTTACTTCAGGCCATCTAGGTCAATAGGCTTGGAGAGGGAATTCCAAAGATGAAGGCCCTTCATAGAAAATGCTCAGCCTTCAGACCTGTGTAGTTCTAAATCAGAGAGCTTGGCACCTCCAAGCCCTCCAGCTGCTGAGAGGGCAAACCCAGGAAAGAGGTGGTCATTGCATATAACCTAAATCCCCTCTCTGCTGCCTCTCCCTCAACCCCTGAAACAGAATGCTGTTGAGGTCTGCTACGTTGATTCCCCCTGAAAGCAAAGAGGCAACTCATGAGGTATGGAAGCCTGGAGGGAACAAAGGCAAGTATGAACGTGTGTGAGCTCATACTTTGGTATGATGAAAAGTAGGTACTCTTCAAAAGGTCTGCTCTGTGGCAGAGGGGCTCGTTACTGAAAGCAGAACCGCACTGCCCACACAAAGGCAGGTGGGGAGGGAAGGGGCTCACTGAAGTTAGAATACAGACAATATGGAACCAAAGATCGTTGAATCTTAAAATCTGCCTGTGACAAGCAAAGCCATTTAAAGCTGTTGATAAGAGCAAAGATGAAAGAATAGACTTGGCTGGAAGATATGTTTTCCTGTTTACTGTCCCCATGTAACTTTGGAAATGATCGTTGGAAAAAAAATTAGTCAAAGTGAAAATGAGTCTGTGATAAAGCAAAATAATGCCCTTCCCCTAAAGATGTCCACATTCTTATCCCAGAAACCTGTGAATACATTAGATTATATGGCAAAGGAAATTAACAATGCACATGGAATGAAGTTTGCTACTCAGCTTAACCTAAATGAGGAAGAATATTATGGATTATTCTTGTGGGTGCAATATAATCACAAGGGTCCTTCAAAGTAGAGGAGGGAGGAGAGGTGACAGGAGAGTGTTGTGAGAAAAACTTGGCCTGCTGTTGGTGGCTATGAAGATGCAGGGAAAGGACCACAGGCCAAGAACTATAGGAAGCCTCTGGAAGCTGGAATGGATAAGGAAACAGAGTCTCCTTTGGAGCCTCTGGAAAGGTATGCAGCCCTGTGACACCTTGATTTTAGTCCACTGAGGCATGCAATGAACAAGTGTCCGATGATAAATTTGTACTGTTTTAAGCCATTAGGTTGGAGGGAATTTGTTAAAGCAGAAATAGGAAACTAATACAGAACCCGACAGTCAGTTTGACATGGAAATGTGAAGTTTTTGCATTAGGCTTTGTCTTGAGTCATGATCACCAGGAAATCAACAAACACTTGGGAAAAAAAAAATGGAATTCCTTGCTTAAGTAGAAGTCATGCTATTCTTTCTGCTTGGCCAGCTAGCTAGCATCCTGGCTCATCTCCTGCATTTTATGTGGTACCCTGTTGGGGACGAGAACAACATTTAGCAATTATTAGGAGAATTTTTTTTTTTTTTTTTTCGAAACGATCTATTTTTTACTTTAAAAAGTAGAAATCTACATTATACCTCCTTATAATCCTTTCACCAAAAGCATATTTTCCTTACACACCTTGCATGCACGTGTTTCCTTCAACAGTTTTACATTCAGGAGGGCCAATTACTTTTAAATTACACAACATTTCTTGCACAAATTTCCTTTGTTTTTCATGATTTTCAGTCTTCAACTTTGACTTGTAAACATCCCTTTCCTTAAACAGCCAGTTATTTTATTTCAGCACAAGAATTTGCCACAAGATTCTTGTTACGTAAGTTTCTTTTTAACAAAAACTTTTCTAAAGCAAACTTCTTTCCCCTCTGTGGACTAGACTGCCTAAGGCCACAAGATTAGAAGTCAGGATAATAGGCGTTACACTGTTAACGTTTCGCAAACTGTATAAATAAGTGTTGTCCTGTAGTGCATTTGGGCCTTCTGCCGGTTACCAACGTTCAGGATTTTTGTTAAGGCTACCACTTGTCAGTGGCCTCTGTGCCTTTGGGCAAGTATTTCTAAGGCTACGCCCTTGTTTACACTGACAAAAAGATGGAATGGCTGCTTAAGGAGGTAACTTTTCAACCTGTTGGATTTCTGATTAATTGCGAAATAAGACGGTTTAGCCTCTTGCTAGAGCTTTCTGTATAAGGGCTTTATTTCTAGAGCCTAAGAGTCTATCCTCAGACTCCACAAACCCCTGGGGTAATACTTGTCTATTGGTATTGCTATTTTCGACTTGAGAGTAAGGGTCTTCTCACTCGAAAGCAAATAGACCCTGGCCGTCTTCTGCCAAAGGACAAGCCCAGAGGCATCTTTTAAACTTATTATTGTAAACTACTGGCGATTGGAATAGTATAAGGATTGGGAACAACAGGTTTTAAGAAGCCCATCACGGAGAAAACCTTCAATTATAGGTTTTAAATTTACCCTGGCTTTTAAAATAGGGCACATTGCCTTCTCTTTACTACTATTTCTTCCTTTCTCTTGACTTTTGCTCCCTCTGTCAGTCTTTCTCTAGGCTTTTTCCTGACTCTTCAAAGTTCTTTTCAACTTTCCCTTTAGGTACTTGACTTTCAAGTCTCCTGGCGGTATTTAGCCTTAGCTGGAGTTTACCACCGTTTTGGGCTGCATTCCCAAGCAACCCGACTTCAGGAAGACCTGGCCTTGTGTGCCAGGTGCTACCACTATCCTCATGCCATCCATGGGCTGGACCTCAACCAGAACAAATTGAGCCCCCCACAACTGGCACCTGGACTACCTGGGTCCCAGGATTTGGCCTGTGCTGCTGCCGGGGGACTGCAACATTCAGGGGGTGAGCCACCTTCTCTGCCGTCTGGGAGGGGTCGCAGTGGATAGGCGCCCAGGCTGCTCCCGGCTGGATCCCACCCACTCCTGGGCTGGAGCCTTCCACTCCGCAGAAGTGGGGCGGCGGGGAGAGGGAGTTTGGGAGGAGGGATCCTCAGGAATTGGCGGGAAAGATCCACCAGACCACTGGCACTGCCTGACCCGCCTGGGGCGGGGGGTGGGGGGTTGAATCCTCCGGGTGGACTATGAGGAGCCCACCAGTTTGCCTCAGTTTCATACCCTCTTGAACTCACTTTTAGAAGTTTTAATAGGTTTCTCTCTAGTTGTCTATTTTTCCGTAATTTGTTCATATTTGGCCAACTGTTACTGACAAAATTAAGTTTCAGCATATCCCACCCAAGAGGATCAAGACCTAATGTTTTCTTGGACTGCCTACTGTCCTGCATGTTTTCTTGGAGTGCCTATTGTCCCACCTCGGGTCTTGGGTGGGAAATTTTTGATCCGCTGTCGGTCGGTTTTGGCTGGGGGCGGGGGTTTGTTCACGTTCCTAGGCTCCCATGTAGCAGCTCTACAGATTAAATATCTCGCCTTTCGGAGTGAGGCTGTTTCCCCGACTGGAACTATCTTGCCTTTTAAGGTAAGGCTCGATTTCCCTGACTGGAAATATCTCGCCTTTTGGGGTGAGGCTCAATTTCCCTTACTAGAAATATCTCGTCTTTTGAGGTGAGGCTCACGAACAGAACAAGGGCGGCCGCAAGCTTGGGCAAGCGTGGAGAGGTATTTATGCTTGACGGAGAGAAGCGCGGGTGGCGTTTCTACTGCTGTGTCGTTCCCTTATTGGCTAGGCTTAGACTACACAAACTAGACTAATCCCGATTGGCTATTTTAAAGAGCAGGGATCCGAGCTGGAGTGGCAGGGTGGGTGTTTTGGCAGGAAGGACGGTTATGGGCGGGTCAGAGCAGGTACTGGAGCAGGTGATTGGGATGAGTCAGGATTTCTGAGCTTTTTTGTATAAGGGCTGTTTTCAGAGCTTAAGAGTCTATCCTCAGATTCCACAAACCCGTAGGGTAACACTGTATTCTATTGGTATTGCCATTTTCGACCGGAGTGAAGGTCTTCTGACTCAAAGGCAAGTAGGTCCTGGCTATCAACTTTTCCTTAAGGTACTTGACTTTGTCTCCTGTCGGCGTTTAGCCTTAGCTGGAGTTTACCACCCACTTCGTGCTGCATTCCCAAGCAACCCGACTTCGGGAAGACCCGGCCTGGTGTGCCAGGTGCTGCTACCAGCCTCCTGCCGTCCACTGGCTGGACCTGAATCATCAGGACTTGAGCCTCCCAAAACCGGCACCTGGGCTCTCTCGGCCCCAGGATTTGGCCTGTGCTGCTGCCCGGGGGCTGCAACATTTAGGGGGTGAGCCACCTTCTCTGCCGTCTGGGAGGGATAGCAGTGGAAATGCACCCAGGCTGTGGCCAGCTGGACCCCACCCGCTCTTGGCCCGAGCTTCCCACTCTGAGGCGGCAGGGTGGCGGGGTCCTCAGGAATTGGGACTGGGAAAGATCCTCCAGGCCACCGGCTCGGCCTGACCCTCCTCGGCGGGCGGGGGTTGAATCTTCCAAGTGGACTGCCAGGAGCCCACTCATTTGCCTTAGTTTCATGCCCTCTTGAACTCACTCTTTTGGAAGCTTTTTTTTTTTATAGGTTTCTTTCTAGTTGTCTTTTTGTAATTTAATATTTGGCTGGCTAATCGTTACTGACAAATTGAGTTTCAGCATTTTCTGTCCAAGAGGATCGTCAAGACCTAGACCAGCATATTTTCCTGCATGTTTTCTTGGTGGGCTTATTGTCCCACCTCGGGTTTTGAGTGGGAACTTTCACTACAGGTCGGTTTTGGCTTGGGGGTCGGGGGGTTGTTCACGTTCCTAGGCTCCCTCCCATAGCAGCTCTACAGATTATACTTGTTTCTTCCCTGAGAAGAGGGGAAAGTTCTGAGTATTTTTTTTTTTTTTTTTCCATTGCTGTAGCTTGTGTTTTCCCCCCTTTTGGGGGCAAGGCTTAATTTCCCTGACTGGAAATATCTTGCCTTTTGGAGTGAGGCCGTTTCCCTGACTGGGAAGATCTTGCCTTTTGAGATAAGGCTCACAGAGCAATGGCGGCTGCAAGCTTGGACAAGCGTTGAGAGGTATTTATGCCTGAATTGGGGTGGGGGTAGGCGAGGGTCGTTCCTACTGCCGTGTCGTTCCCCTATTGGCTAGGGTTAGACTACACTAATTGTGACTGGCTATTTTAAAGAGCAAGGATCCGAGCTGGAGTGGCAGGGTGGGTGTTTTGGCAGGAAGGAGTTAGGGGCGGGTCAGAGCAGATACTGGAGCAGGTGATTGGGATGAGGCAGGATTTCTCAGAGCTTTTTGTATAAGGGCTTTGTTTTTAGAGCGTAAGAGTCTATCAGACTCCCCAAACCCCTGGGGTAACACTATTGGTATTGCTATATTCGCCCTGAGTAAGGGTCTTCTCAAAGGCAAATAGGTCCTGGCTGTCTTCTGCCAAAGGACAAGCCCAGAGGCATCTTTTAAACCTATTATTGTAAACTGCTGGCGATGGGAATAGTATAAGGATTGGGAACAGCAGGTTTTAAGAAGCCCATCACGGAGAAGACCTTCAATCGTTAATTATAGGTTTTAAATATACCCTGGCTTTAAAAGAATAAGGCATGTTGCTTTCTCTTTACTTCTATCTCTTCCTTTCTCTTCTCTATTCCTTTGTTCCCTTGTCAGTCTTTCTCCTCTAGGCTTTTTTCTGTCTCTTTTCAAAGTTCTTTTCAGCTTTCCCTTAAGGTACTTGTTGACTTTCAGTCTCCTGTCAGTGTTTAGCCTTAGCTGGAGCTTACCACCCACTTCGTGCTGCATTCCCAAGCAACCCGACTTCGGGAAGACCCGGCCAGGTGTGCCAGGTGCCGCTACCAGCCTCGTGCCGTCCACGGGCTGGACCTGAATCATCAGGACTTGAGCCTCCCACAAGCGGCACCTGGGCTCTCTCGGCCCCAGGATTTGGCCTGTGCTGCTGCCCGGGGGCTGCAACATTCAGGGGGTGAGCCGCCTTCTCTGCCGTCTGGAAGGGGTAGCAGTGGAAATGCACCCAGGCTGTGGCCAGCTGGACCCCACCCGCTCTTGGCCCGAGCTTCCCATTGAGGAGGCAGGGTGGCGGGGTCCTCAGGAATTGGGGTTGGAAAAGATCCTCCAGGCCACCAGCTCGGCCTGACCCGACTGGGGGGGTGGGGGGTGGGCGGGGGTTGAATCCTCCAGGTGGACTGCCAGGAGCCCACTCGTTTGCCTCAGCGATTTCATGCCCTCCAACTCTTTTAGAAGTTTTATAGGTTTCTTTCTTTCTTTCTAGTTGTCTTTTTTTAAGTTAATATTTGGCTAATCGTTACTGACAAAATTAAGTTTCAACATTTCCTGTCCAAGAGGATCGTCAAGACCTAGACCAGCATGTTTTCCTGCATATTTTCTTGGTGGGCTGCTTATTGTCCCACCTCGGGTTTTGAGTGGGAACTTTGATTCACTGTAGGTCGGTTTTGGCTTGGGGGTTGGGGGGGTTGTTCACGTTCCTAGACTCTCTCCCATGGCCGCTCTACAGATTATACCCGTTTCTTCCCTGAGAAGAGGGGAAAGAGAAGTTCTGAATATCTTTTTTTCCATTGCTCTAAGCTCGTGTTTTTCCCTTTTGGGGGCAAGGCTCAATTTCCCTGACTGGAAATATCTTGCCTTTTGGAGTTAGGCTATATTTCCCTGACTGGAAAGACCTTCCCTTTTGAGATAAGGTTCACAGACAGAGCAATGGCAGCTGCAAGCTTGGACAAGCGCTGAGAGAGATTTATGCCTGATGGAGGGGATAGGTGTAGCAGCTTTACAGATTATGCCTTTTTTCTTTAAGAAGGAAAAGAAGTCTGCATCTTTTTTCATTCCTCTAACTCGCGTTTTTTTTCCTCTTTTGCGGCAAGGCTCAATTTCCCTGACTGGAAATATCTCGCCTTTTGGAGTGAGAGACTGGAAAGACCTTCCCTTTTGAGATAAGGCTCACAGACAGAGCAATGGCGGCTGCAAGCTTGGACAAGCGCTGAGAGAGATTTATGCCTGATGGAGGGGATAGGTGTAGCAGCTTTACAGATTATGCCTTTTTTCTTTAAGAAGGAAAAGAAGTCTGCATCTTTTTTCATTCCTCTAACTCGCGTTTTTTTTCCTCTTTTGCGGCAAGGCTCAATTTCCCTGACTGGAAATATCTCGCCTTTTGGAGTGAGGCTTAATTTCCCTGACTGGAAAGACCTTCCCTTTTGAGATAAGGCTCACAGACAGAGCAATGGCGTCTGCAAGCTTGGACAGGCGTTCAGAGAGATTTATACCTGATGGCGGGGGTAGGCCTAGCAGCTTTACAGATTATACCTCTTTTTTCTGAGAGAGCAGAGAAAAGTCAATTTTTTTTCATTCCTCTAACTCGCGTTTTTTCCTCTTTTGCGGCAAGGCTCAATTTCCCTGACTGGAAACATCTCGCCTTTTGGAGTGAGGCTCAAGTTCCCTGACTGGAAAGACCTTCCCTTTTGAGATAAGGCTCACAGACTGAGCAATGGCGGCTGCAAGCTTGGACAAGCGCTGAGAGAGATTTATGCCTGATGGAGGGGATGGGTGTAGCAGCTTTACAGATTATGCCTTTTTTCTTTAAGAAGGAAAAGAAGTCTGCATCTTTTTTCATTCCTCTAACTCGCGTTTTTTTTCCTCTTTTGCGGCAAGGCTCAATTTCCCTGACTGGAAATATCTCGCCTTTTGGAGTGAGAGACTGGAAAGACCTTCCCTTTTGAGATAAGGCTCACAGACAGAGCAATGGCGGCTGCAAGCTTGGACAAGCGCTGAGAGAGATTTATGCCTGATGGAGGGGATAGGTGTAGCAGCTTTACAGATTATACCTCTTTTTTCTGAGAGAACAGAGAAAAGTCAATTTTTTTTCATTCCTCTAACTCGCGTTTTTTCTTCTTTTGCGGCAAGGCTCAATTTCCCTGACTGGAAACATCTCGCCTTTTGGAGTGAGGCTCAAGTTCCCTGACTGGAAAGACCTTCCCTTTTGAGATAAGGCTCACAGACTGAGCAATGGCGGCTGCAAGCTTGGACAGGCGTTGAGAGGTATTTATGCCTGACGGCGGGGGTAGGCGTAGCAGCTTTACAGATTATACCTCTTTTTTTTAAGAGAAGAGAGAAAAGAAGTCTATTTTTTCATTCCCCTAACTCGCGTTTTTTCCTCTTTTGCGGCAAGGCTCAATTTCCCTGACTGGAAACATCTCGCTTTTTGGAGTGAGGCTCAAGTTCCCTGACTGGAAGTACTTTGCCTTTTGAGGTAAGGCTTAATTTCCTTGACTAGAAATACCTTGCTTTTTGAAGTAAGGCTCAAACTCCCTGACTGGAAGCTTCTTGTCTTTTGGGGTGAGGCTCAATTTCCCTTATTAAAAATTTACTGTCTTCTGGAGTGAGGCTCACAGAGAGCAATGGCGGCAGCAAGCTGGGGCAAGCGTGGAGAGAGGTATTTATGCCTGGCGGAGGGAAAGGGGTGGGTCGTTCCTACTGCTGTGTCGTTCCCCTATTGGCTAGAGTTAGACTACCTAGGAGAATTTGTTCCTAGCACATTGTCAATCCCAACACTACTGGGTTGATCTTAATGAAAGTCTTGTTAAGTGATGGACCATGTAGCTAAAGGCAATTTAACCAAAAACCCAGCAAAGAGATGGGCAGTCACCTGTCGTGTCATGTTTTCTGAATACCTAAAGGCCAACTGTTGAAAGATGCTTCTCTCTGAATGCCAGGGGGAAAAAAAGAAGAAGAAGAAAAAAAGACAGTCCTGCTTTATGTTGATATACTTTGCTGCATTCAAGGTTATTCAAAAACCAGTGTTAGAATTAGAAAAGAATTCCAGGACATGGAAAGTGTGTTTCCAAATCACCAACACATTCACCCGAGAATTAAAAACTAAACTAACTTTGGGTAGAGGGGTGAAAATGGGGAAATATACCTGAGGTCATACATACAATGGGACCCTGCTTTTCTTTTAAATTGAATGACAGTTCATGTCGACTACAAAAATTAGGCTTTGATGCATCCCTGTGACATCATGTTTTAAAAGATAACGAGTGTGCACAGTTTTCAGCACATGGCTACTCTATCAGTATCCCTTTACAGGAAGAAACTACTAGGCAGAAGAGGGCAGGCTAGAAAGAGAGGCATTCCTGGCCTAAGGTGGGTTTGTTAGAGACATTGCTTCCTTCATTTGCACCCAAACGATTCTTACCACCTGGTGGCCCTCTTACGTTTTCAACAAGTGGCTAATGGGAATAGGCTGCGCTAACTGAACTTCAGGACTGGAGAGGAACCAGTGGGTGAGCCCTGGGGCGTGGTCTCCTCTGAATGAGCAAGCACATTTTCAACACAATTGGCTGCCTAATCGTGTGTTGCAAACTTGGCTGATGTATTTGGATGTGTAAGCAATTATGTTTCCGCTAAAAGCCTTGGTTGGTAACGCTTTTGTTCTCCGTTTCCTTACAACTGAACTAACAGAGAGAAGAAACTGGTATGTAAATGGTTTTCTTTTTTGAGAAAGAAAGAAAAAAAAGAATGAAAGAGAGAAAGAGGAAGAAAAAGAGAGAGAGAGAATGGGAGTCTTGCTTTATTGCCAAAGCTAGAATGCAGTCTAAAAATGAGTATTAAAAACCTCTTTTATGCTGATAACTGTGCTTAATAATGGAGACAGGAAGGAATAAGGGAAGAAAATAGCAAACAAGCAGCCAACCGATATTTCATTTAAACCTGTGAAATGCTGTGCAATTACTGAGGAGTGATTTACTTACAATTATGTAGTCACTTTTAGAGTAGGTGTGATGTGGTACTGAGAAGAATGTATGTTTTGTGGATTTGAAGTGGAGAGTTCTGTAAATGTTTATTAAGTTTACTTGTTCCAGGTCTGAGTTCAAATCCTGGATATCCTTGTTAATTTTCTGTTTCGTTGATCTGTCTAATATTGATAATGTGATGCATTTGGTGGGTAAATCTTCCTCCACCCCTTTGAGTCTTTGTGCATCCTTGCATGTGAGATGGGTCTAGATGCAGTATACCGATGGGTTTTGGCTTTTTATTGAATTTGCCTGTGTCTTTTGATTGGGGCATTTAGGTGATTTAAATTTAGGATTAGTATTAATATATGTGAATTTAGTACTGCCATTTAATGCTAACTGTCTGTTTTGCCCTTTAGTTGATATAGATTCTTCATTATGTTGATGCTCTTTAGGTTTTGGTATATTTTTGGAATGGCTGATACTGGTTGTTCCTTTCTATGTGTAGTGGTTCTTTCAGAAGCTCTTGTAAAGCAGGCCTGGTGGTGATGAAATCTGAGTACTTGCTTGTTCACAAAAGATTTTATTTTTCCTTCAGTTATGAAGCTTAGTTTGGCTGGATATGAAATTCTGGGTTGAAAGTTCTTTTCTTTAAGGATGTTGAATATTGGCCCCCACTCTCTTCTGGCTTGTAGGGTTTCTGCTGAGAGATCTGCTGTAAGTCTGATAGGCTTCCCTTTGTGGGTAACCTGACCTTTCTCTCTGGCTGCCCTTAGCATTTTCTCCTTCATTTCAACCCTGGTGAATCTGATGATTATGTGCCTTGGGGTTGCTTTTCTTGAGGAATATCTTTGTGGTGTTCTCTGTATTACCTGGAGTTGAATATTGTCCTGCCTTGCTAGTTTGGGAAAGTTTTCCTGAGCAATATCCTGAAGAATATTTTCTAGCTTGGATTCATTCTCTTCGTCACATTCAGGTACACCTATTAAACGTAAATTAGGTCTTTTCATTTAGTACCATCTTTCTTGGAGACTTTGCTCTTTCCTTTTTACGCTTTTTTCTCTAATCTTGCCTTCTCGTTTTATTTCATTGAGTTGGTCTTCGACCTCTGATATCCTTTCTTCTGCTTGGTCAATTCGACTGTTAAAACTTGTACATACTTTGGGAAGTTTTCGTATGGTGTTTTTCAGCTCCATTAATTCACTTATATTCCTCTCTAAATTGTCTATTCTCATTAGCATTTCGTCAAACCTTTTTTCAAGGTTCTTAGTTTATTTGCATTGGGTTAGAACATGTTCTTTTAGCTCACAGAAGTTTCTTATTATCCACCTTCTGAAGCCTGATTCTGATAATTCATCACATTCCTTCTCCATCAGGCCTTGTTCCCTTGCTGATGAGGAGCTGCGATCCCCTGAAGGAGGTGAGGCATTCTGATTTCGGATGTTTTCAGCCTTTTTGCACTGTTCTTCCCATCTTTGTGGATTTATCCACCTGTCCTCTTGGTAATTGCTGACTTTCAAATTGGGTCTCTGAGTGGACATCCAGCTTATTGGTAATGATTTTATTTCTGTTTCTTTGTTTTCCTTCGGCGATGCCGCTCCCCCACAGAGCTGGACCTTCCCAGGTTCAGCTGTGCTTGCTGTGAAACTCTCAACCTTCAGCGTTTCCAAGTGCTGTTTTTTTGTGGGGGTGGGACCAGCCAGGTCCGATCAACTGGCTCCCCGCCTCGGAGCCCCTTTTTTTTCTTTTCCCAATTGAACAGTTGATTCTCTCCAGGGTGCCCTAGTCGCCCGCCGAAAAGGCGCCAGGATCTATGAGATTTCCCCTGCGGCGACCACGGGCTGAAACAGCAGGCACTGAGATTCATGGCGTTTTTCTGCCCGGGAATCTCCGGGTCTGGCTCCCCGCTTCAGTCCCCTCTTCAATCAGCTGAATGGGAGACTCTGCCTTCCCGAAGCTCCAAACGCCAACCAAAAGGGCACCCAGTCCTGCATACTCTGCCGTCCGGGACACCAGCAAAACAGCCACACCGGCCAAAAGAGTCACACTGGTGACCCGTGGGGCTCTTTCGCTGGGAATCTCCTGGTCTGTGGGCAACAAAAATTCATCTGGAAGTCTGGCGTCCACTCCCTACGCCTTCACTGGGAGCTGCAATCCTGAGCTGCTGCTAAACAGCCATCTTGGATCTCAATCTGGAAATGGTTTTCAATATGTTTTGTGTTGCTTTTTAACTTTTTTTTTGAAAACATTTTTCAATCAAGCTGGCCAACTAACTGATCCAAGGTTTATTATACCTGCAAACACCACACAAAATAGGAAACAAAGAGAAAAAGAAACACAGAGGATAATAAAAGTAGTTTTAATAATAGAAAAATGTCTGATAAAAAGGCCTACATGTTTACATTAAACCACACCATTTAAATGTTATTAATTTTACTGAGCACCTCTCCATATGGGGCACAGTGTAAGTTGAGTACTGAGAATGACTAAGGCATATGGCTCCCGACTGCAAGAAATATTTCTTCAGGTTGGGTGCAGTGGCTCATGCTTGTTATCCCAGCACTTTGGGAGGCTGAGGTGGGTGTATCACCTGAGGTCAGGGGTTCAAGGTCAGCCTGGCCAACATGGTGAGACCCCCTTCTCTACTAAAAATACAAAAGATTTAGCCAGGCATGGTGGCAGGCGCCTGTAATCCCAGCTACTCAGGAAGCTGAGCCAGGAAAATCACCTGGTCCCAGGAGGTGGAGATTGCAATAAGCCAGGATCGTGCCATTGCACTTCAGGCTGGGCGACAAGACTGAAACTACCTCAAAAAAAATTTTTTGCAAAAAGAAATATCTCTGGAAGCAGGCATTTGGCAGATACTGGCTTAATGTCTGACTCACCTGAGATTTCATGTGATGAGACTCTTCTTCTCTAAAAGAGCAGTAACTATAAACCACAGACTGAATCCTTTGCCTTTCAGTAGTTCTATCATAGCCTCCACTAAGATTTCCCCATCTATCATATTATGCTAATTAATTTCGAAACGATTACAAGTTGTTTCATTAGGGGCTAAAAAAAACAACACTCAAACTGTTGCCTCAAATAGTCTGGGAAATAGACAGACCAAAAGTAAATAGACAAATTTTAAAACAGCCGTTTTTGTCATAAATATATGGAATTGTAGACCTCTAAAAACACGTTTTTGCAGTTGCTTCCTGCAGATATTGCACATTATGTTTCTGTAATCCTGGTAACTTTAGCACTTCAGAATTTTAAGTTCAGCTGAGAATTCATTATCATTCCTTCATTAAAATGTCTCCATGTGTAAAACGAAACTGATACTTCGTGTGCAAGCAGTAAGATCTGAATTTGAATTATAGCTCCTTTGTTTACTAATTCTGTGATGTCACCATAGCCCTTTCCATCTTTCACTTGTTTCTAATATCCCAGGACAATTGCAAGCAACAAATAAGACACATATGAGGACTTGCCTAAGATAGAGCCTCAGCAAAGAGAGAATCTCAGTAAGAATTAAGAGTTGAGGTGAGTACTGAAACTAAGTTTTTCAAAATATGTTTGTCAGCTATCTCAAGGAAACTTTAAGCGGCTTTTCATTACAATGGAGGCTTAATATTGAAGGTGGTTATATTCTTAATTCCTCGAGTGTTCAGCATTTAAGTGTATGTTTTACCTTATTGAGAGCCAATAAGATGATGTTGCCTTGCACCATCTGGAGAACACTCTGGCACTTTTTATATGTGCATGACTTTGACGTTTGGAGTAATCAGGGAAAAGAATAATATAATCTTTTTTTTTTTTTTTTTTTTTTTTGAGATGGAGTTTTGTTCTGTCGCCCAGGCTGGAGTGCAGTGGCAAAATCTTGGTTCACTACAACCTCTGCCTCCCGGGTTCAAGTGATTCTCGTGCCTCAGCTTCCTGAATAGCTGGGTTTACAGGCGCGTGCCACCATGCCTGGCTGATTTTTGTATTTTTTTAGTAGAGACAGGGCTTCACCATGTTGGCCAGGCTGGTCTCGAACTTCTGACCTCAGGTGATCCTCCTGCCTCTGCCTTCCAAAGTGCTGGGATTACAGGTGTGAGCCACTGCGCCTGGCCTAAATAATAGAATCTTTAACATGCACTGTCACAGGTTGCAAATGAACACATCCAATACGCTTGGAGTTTCACTTTCTCTGAAATTCTTCTCAATAGAGTCAATTATTGGTTATTAAAATGAACACTCAGTTCTCAAGCTCTATAGTGTTTATTCTGCTGGGGTTTGCTTACACTGTTTGGGGCAAAGAAATCAACATGCTCATGCATAAGCAAGTGCTCATGCAGACGTACCTCTTATTTCCACTGTGGCTAACTCTTTTAGTTGGCCTTATCACATCCAATTCCTCCCTTTTGAGTAAGGGTGATTACATGCATAACAAGGACTTAGGCAGCAGTGATTTGAATTTTACCTGGATAAACTGGACTGAAAGCCAGTATACAACAGAGGTTGGTAGGTGACACACTGCTGATTGATAATCCAGGTAGAGACATAGACTATGAGACCAAAAGGCAATATTAAGCCTGGGAAATCATTCTTAGGGAAAGCAGAGACATGACCTCAACCCCACAAACAGAGGCAGAGTGGGAAAAGCCATGGGCAAAAATGAAAACAATCAACAGGGCTTATTGAAGATATCAGAGCAACCAGAAAGTGGGGCAAAACTGGGGAACTTTGGAAATAAAAGCTGACTTAACCACAGAGGAGGCAGTCATCCAGTGAGATTCAGACCCTCTGGGGAATTGACTTGAGGCAAAGCAAAAGACTCCTGAAGACATTTCTCTTATTTGTTTTCCCCACACCAGACTATGTATACGGGTGAGGGTGAGAGGTCTGATGAGTCACTGAGACAAAGAGCTTTGAAGTGAAAAGCTGGTATGTCCTGTGACAAGGGGCTCTGGGATTCCACCAGCTGCAGGTACATAAAGGGGATGGGTAACCACTGATTGTCTGAGCTGGGTTCATGCATGGGCTCTCTTTTATTCCAATTATTCCACAATTGGCACCTCCATTCGGAATCTCTGTTATAGTTAATATTTCCACTCTGCTCCTCCTGTAATATATACAGATTGAAGTTCTTCTTGAGATTGGTAAAGGGTTGCTAAAGGGATGGGGTGGGTCCTGCCTTCTCATCTGAAGCCTCGTAGGGGAGCTTCCAGGGACAAGACTAAGAACTTTTAAATGTCTTTGCTCAAGGTGGGAGACCAAAAGGTCTGGTGCCAGACTCACACCTGACAAAGGTAATGCTGCCTGTTGACTCAAGGCTGACTCCCTACTGGGAGAGTCAGCCTAACAAAGAGCTCATTGCTTTGCTGGCAAAAGTGGGATGGGCCTGCTGACCAATGTCTGTGAGACATACGGTTAAAAGAATATTGTCCATAGACTAAATCTGGATGATGCAAGTACAGGGTAAACACACCTAACAACAGTAACTTAAGCATACTCTTAGGATGAGCCTGTATGCCAGATATGCCAGAATGTGTGTTCCAACCAAAGGAATCTGGGTTTGGCCAACCCAGTGATTCGTTCTTTGTCTATGAGGAACATCTGAGCTCTGGCTCATCTGGTGGAAGGGCCATTGTATTAGTCAGTTTTCACACCGCTATTAATACAAAGATACTACCCAAGAAGAAAAGAGATTTAATTGACTTCATAGTTCCATATGGCTGGTGGCTCAGGAAACTTACAGTCATGGCAGAAGGGGAAGCAGGCACCTTCTTCCCAAGGAGGCAGGAGAGAAGTGAGTGAGGGTGCAAGTACCTTTTATAAAACCATCTGGTCTTGTGAGAATTCACTCTCTGTTATGAGAACAGCATGGGGAAACTGCCCCCATAATCCAATCACTTACCTCCCCGGATACGTGGGGATTACAAGTCCCTCCCTTGACATGTAGGGATTATATTTCAAGACGCGATTTATGTTGGGATGCAGAGTCAAACCATATCAGCCATATGGGGGATTGAAGCCCTGAGTTTTGGGTTGAATGCAGGTTGCCAGGTGGAGGTCATTAAGGGGAGGCTGT
The DNA here is from genome assembly GCF_048565385.1 of Saimiri boliviensis. NCBI lineage: Eukaryota > Metazoa > Chordata > Mammalia > Primates > Cebidae > Saimiri > Saimiri boliviensis. The sequence goes on from NC_133458.1 coordinate 42,213,872, forward strand.
TAAGTGAAAATGCTAGATAAACCGCATGCTGTTTGCAAGTGGTTGCTGTTCTCCTGCCCAACCAGCCACCACTGGGCCGTATTTATGGTGGATATGTTGGGCAGCCTCCTACCATTGTGCAATTTCCGTATGTAGGGTGGTTCTCCTGCCCAGCCCGCTGCCACTGGACTCTCCCCTCTGTATGTAAGTCCTTCAGAAACCCCCACATCTCGTTTGCTGGTTTTGGATTTCTTCTTCGCCATCTTAAACCTGGCACTTTCCCTACTCAGATCAACAGGGATTCAGCACAACAGCAAAAGAGCCAAAGTAGAATTGCTGAGGGCCTGTCTGACCATGCAGAAAGAAGCTGAAGATAGAACACACCCAGTCTTTGTGGAAGGAGCAGCAAGTAACCACTTTGAACAACAAAGAGAGGTATATTGTTTTTTGTTTTGTTTGTAAAGGAACTACAGAAGGAAGGTCCCATTGGGGCTATCCTAAGATTCCCCAAAAGGGTCCTATAAACTAAATGTTGGTGTTCCCTAAATTCCCAAGTTGAAATCGTAACCCCCAATGTAATGGTTTTAGGAAGTGAAGCCCTTGGGAGATAATTAGATCATAAGGATAAACACCTCATGAGTGGGATTCCTGTCCTTATAGTGTCCTTATAAAAGAGATCTCAGAGACCTCTGTCACCTTTTCTGCCATGTAAGAACATAGCAAAAAGACAGCTGTATGTGAACTAAGAAGAGGGCAGTCCCTAGAACCAAATCTCCTGGTACCTTGGTCTTGGACTTCTAAGGCACCCGAACTGTAAAAAATGAGTTTTTGTTGTTTATAAGGCATCCAGCCTATGGCAATTGATTACGGCAGCCCAAACAGACTTAGGCAGGTCCCCAAAGAGAAATGGTCAACTTTAAATATCAGCTAGGCCCCGAATAAAGCCTCAAAAGCAAATAAGAATGGGGCTTCTTACCTTTCTGTCACCACTGTCTCAGTAACCCCACCCTCTTCCCATTTTGCCCCTGCTGACCAGCACAGGTAGCTATGAGTGGGAGGCAAGCAGAGCACCTAGGTGAGAGAAGGTGGCCATGGTCCTCACCACATAGCAGCAGGGCTCCAGGCTAGGCAAGTGTGAGCTGGAGGCCGGAGGTTATGCAAAGTCAAGGTCAGGGTTCTGACTGAAACATGGGACTGTGCTTTACATGTCAAATTGTGATATTTACTTCCCCATCGTGATGACAGGAATGTCTATTGCCAGAAAGTGAGTCAGTAAGCCATGGCACTGGTCCAAATTTGTATCTGGTGCAGATAGTTGCCCAACTAAATAAAGCTCAGAAAGACAGTAAGAGACCAAAATGAATTGCCTCTTGATTCTATTCTTCAGGATACCCTTGTTCAACTTATGTCTTATACATATAGTCATCCTAGTCAGAAATCTGGAAGCTACCTAAGTTCTCCCTTTTTCTCATCATCCACATTCACTCAACCATCATAATCTATAAGATTGTTGCTAAATGTATTTTAACCCATTCCCTCCACTTCATCCCAAACTGTGTCTTAGTCGAAGTCATCATCAAATCCATCTGGACTACTGCATGCTCCCTTCACCAGATCTGAGCCTCTGGTCTCAGCCTGTGTTCCCATTAAATATGCTTGATAAATGGTCAATATATCTAAGCCATTATTCTAATCAGTTATTTTTATTCATCCTTCAAGATTTGGCTCAAAAGTCATCTCATAGAAGCCCAAGCAAGGCCCACACTACTGATTGATTCTACCTACCCAATCTGTGCATAACTCTACCTTTGTTGGAATATCAATATATGTACCTATGTCACTCACAACTAACTCTAAATTTTTCAAGGGCAAGAAGACTTCATTTCAGTATGACTGGCTTTTAGTCAATTATCTATCACATAGATGCTTAATAAAAGTTTCCTAGACTGAATTAAGCCTCATGTTAAAAAATAAAGATACACAATAAATAATAAAGTCATACTATAATAAATTTATTTTTAAATTTATTATTCTGCATTTGCAACTCCAAGCATTTCATTATCTGTGCAGGTAAACCAGAAATCATTATAGTAAAGTTCATGAGATCATCTTGGGTCATGCTTTGTTATATTGCCCATCATGAACACCATGTTACAAATGGCCTTTTGCCATTGTCAGGGTGTTTGCATAAATGCCATTCAGATGTCATTGAGGTAGGGAAACTACATGTTCCTTCTCAACAACCTCTCTGCCCTGATAAGTTATGTATTATGATGAAAGTAAGTATTACACCAAAGTCTGCCACAAGTACATACCTTCATTAGCAAACAGATGCGATGATATTGACCAACCAGTTCTTATAATATCAGGCATGTTCTTACTCTTACCTTTTAAGCACTCTGAAAAGAGCCAGTCATTAGGTTCATGCAGAGGACAGGATCAGTTAACATACTAGAATCAAGCCAGAAAATCGTCTTAGTCTATTTGGGCTGTTATAACAAAATGCATTGGACTGAGTAGCTTATAAACAACAGAAATTCATTTCCCACAGTTCTAGATATGAGGAAGTCCATGATCAAGGCACCAGCAGATTCAGTGTCTGATGAGGAACTGCTTCTTGATCCACAGATGGTGCCTCTTGCTGTGTCCTCACATGGTAGAAGGAGTGAGCTACCTCTCTGGGACCTCTTTTATATGGGAACTAATTCCATTCATGAGGGCTCAACCCTCATGACCTAATCACCTCCCAAAAGGCCCTACCTCCTAATACCAGTACCTCGGGGGTTAGAATTTCAACATATGAATTTTAAGGTGACATAAACATTTAGATCATAGCAAGAATCTTCTGGTAAGCATTACAGAAGATTGAATGGAGTTGGCGTCAATCCAAAGATGATATGCTGCTGGCCTGGCCTTGTTCCTACAAGGGCAGAAGGGCCTGCACATTTTTTCTGTAATCAATCACACATTTTTTTTTATCCTCCTCTAAAGCATCAATATTGCACATTTTTAATTCTATTCATTCAATCAGTAAAAGTTCTTCCTATTCATTTTGCTAATGAGCAAACCTTCTAGATAAGATTTAGCTAATGTTATGTCTACTGTTTGTCAAAACCACCTCTGGAAGGTAGAGTCCTGATTAACCTCTTCCAAAGCTTCCTGGCCATCCTTGGAGCAGTGTTACTAAATAAAAAACTTAAAATAGTACCTGACACCTAGGATCTAGTAAAATTAACTTACATATACATATTATAAACCATGCTATCTGTACTAGAGAACTTTAAAATAAATTACAGATAAGATAACTGAAGTGTAGCAAGAAAATTCTTAAAAGATTAATTTTGGTCTATAGTTTGCTGTTATATTTTTCCTTTCCTCCATTCAACCAGAGGAACCCACACTGCCTGAAGTAGAGTTAGGATTGCTATGGCAGCAATTCCAAAGAGATAAATAAGAGCCAGTGTTTTCTATTGGCTTCCCAAGCAGACTCCTGAAAGCAAAACGGAAAGCCCAGCTAAACACAGTAGGTATAGGCCAGGGAACTAGATTGGAAAGATAATCACAGGCAGAGATCAATGGGCCACCCCACCACCTGTGGGGAAGAGGAGGCAATGGGGCTGCATTTTCTACAACCTAATTTCCATTTGTATCCTTTTTCTTTATATTTTGGTCTTGATTGATTGGTAAATGTATCTCTCTACTGTCAGCTGACAGACAACCCAAGAGTTGGATCTATTTAATGAGACCAAACCACAGAAAATAGGAAAAAATGAACAGTGGAGATGAAAGTGAATGACTTCTTGATACTGAAAAGTTGAATCCTATGCAAAGAAATTTCTGATGACTACATTTTTAAAAGGTTGTGTATTTCTTCCTCCACTTAAAAATAACAGCAATGATGCTAACACTTTATTGAGCAATTCCTATGTGCCAGGCACTTGTCCTGGTACTTATGTACTTACGAACTTTTCATACTAACTGGGATGCAAGCTCCTTGGGGGTAGGACTTTCTGTTGATCTTTGTTCACTCTTATGCTTGCCAGGGCCTGTGGAAGGATCTGGTTTGTCATCAACATTAAATAAATATTTGTTGAATAAATGAGTAAACTGACTTACAGAGTCTTCTGTTAGGAAGCTCTGTGAAGTAGATATTCTCATCCTGCAGTTAAGAAATCTAAACTACTGAATTAGGAAAGCCTCAGTCTTTTATAGATGGATTCAGAATCTACCCAGTCCAATATGCCATGATTTTTCCTCTTCCTGCCTTCATTTCCTATTTCATTCCTTTATCTAGTTCTTTCTGTCTCACACAGCACTTTCAATGCAAAGAGACATAGCCAGCTACTATGACCCATAGCTGCACAGTCAATTAGTGGTGAAATGGCTCAGAAACCAAGATCTGTGATTCTAAACCATCCAGTCTCCTCATTCCAACTCAGCTTCCCTCAATCAGAACAAATAACTCATTATTTATTGAAGCTGGATATTGATTAGCTCTCAAAAGCTGCACACATTTGCTTTCTTTTTACCTTTTGAAAAAAAATAATTTCTTAGATCATGATTACTGAATTTAGCCATCAGGCTTAGATTTTTAAGAGCGTGAATCAGATGATGTTGAAGCTGAAAGGGACTTTCAAGGCTATCTGTTGAAAAACTTTTTTTCTACACAGATAAGCAAACTGTGTCACAGAGAGTGAAGTAATCTGTTCAGGGCAACCCACTGAATCAGTGAAAGAATCACAGGAGAAGCTAGGTCTCCAGAGACCTAGTTCAATGCCTTCCATACTCATGTACTAGACTTGCTTCCTTGATTCAATTAGACACCATTTTTAGAATAGGACATGAGGACACTTTTTTTTTTTTTTTTTAATCTAGTATGCTTTTTTCAAAAAGTGGCAATAGGGGAAATTCTGTGGCAGTTTTCTACCTACCCGGTAGGCCTGAAATATCCTTTAAGTTTCCCTGCTGTATTTACTTGTTTTGCTATTTAGGATTTTGTGACTGTTTCTCTTAAGGCCCCACTCCATTCCTGATTTTTAGAGCAGGCTCTCATTCCCTAGTTCTAAATCCTAAAATGAACATTAGAAATTTAATTCCAGGTAGAGGGAAAAAGAATTTTAAGAGGTCTTTTCTTCTTGAGATGGAATCTCACTCTGTTGCCCAGGATGGAGTGCAATGGCATGATCTCGGCTCACTGTAACTTCTGCCTCCCAGGTTCAAGCAGTTCTCCTGTCTCAGCCTCCCAAGTAGCTGAGATTGCAGGTGTCCACAACCATGCCCAGCAAATTATTATTATTATTTGTATTTTTAGTAGAGACAGGGTTTTGCCATGTTGGTCAGCCTGATCTCAAACTCCTAACCTCAGGTGATCCACTCACCTCGGCCTCCCAAAGTGCTGGGATTACAGGCATGAGCCACCACACCTGGTCAAGAAGTCTTCTAATATCAACTCCTGAAGTTTCATTCCGGAATATATCAACTACTTGTTTGGACAACTACATGTTGAAATCAAACTCCTTAATCCAGTATCTTTCAAGGAAACAAATCCTTGCCAACCCTTGCCCTTATAACACTGCCTAACTGGCCTGAGGAGCCCAGGGGTCCATGGAGGAATGGTGAAAAGCAAGAAAAGTGGCAAGAGGGTCTGAGGGGGACGTTAACATCAACCCTCAGGCCAATTGTGATGCATAGTCAGAAATTCCTCTTACACATGCTTGCCCTAGAACACTACAGAGAGAGACTTAAAGTGAGCTGGTTCTGTCCCTTGAACTTGGATATACTTGTCAGTGTTGGTTTCTTGATGGAGAGAAGTCTGTTTTCCTCAGGGCCTAATAACAGGCACAGCTGACTTATATGACTGAGACTTTGACAAGAGGGTGGTGATGATGATGGTGAAAGGGCTGTTACCCAACATCTGAAGCATGATACTAAATAAGAAAAGGACTTTCGCCCTTTTTAAGTTGAGAAAGAGACAGAGATAGCATTGCAGTGTTATAGTCATATTTACAAGGTTATTAAAACCTAAGGGTTTTTTTTCCTCTACCTAGAATGACTCAAGTTATCTTCAGATCCAGCCCAGACTTGAAGAGAACGGAAGTCAAGCTCTTAAGCATCAGGGAAGTTTTGAGACTGTGATAACCTGCAAGGGTAAGTCCAATGAGAGAGAGAGTGAGCTTTATCTTTATGACAAAACAAGTAACATCAGTTTTATCTTGCAACTGTTGGCCACAAAACGCCTTTGTGAAAATGCAATTTAACACAATAACGTGAAGTAGATTCTTCTATTCCAGGAAGAAAGATGATGAACAGAGGTGGGGCAGGATCTTGTCAGAAAGGGTGGCCCTGTGGTGGCAGTCTCTCCAGAGACTCCAGTGGTGATGGAGGGGTGGCATCAGCAGGCTGTGGAGACCCCAGCTGTAGCTGCATGGGTAGCATCAGGCAGCATGTGGAAGAGTACGGGGTGCTGCACTGCTGAGCAGGGACTGGCATGGCCGGCTGTGGGATGCTGTGAGCTATGCCGCCAGCCACATGCATACAAGAATGAGGGCCTCGGGAACCAGGATCTGGGTACTTGAATAGCAGGAATTGTATCCAGAGGTTACTGCTCGGACAGTTATTCATATCATCTACCTCTCTGTCCAGGTGCGATCTAAGAAACATGGTTAGATAAACATGGCAGTTTCCAACTGAGACTCATCCCAGGTCTCTTCATTTAGTTTGAGAGAAGGGGAAATGGTTTGAACTGAAACTATTCCCACTAAGGATTTTTGAGAAAAACATAGCTTTCTCCCAAAGATCACTTCTATATGGTAAACAGAGGCCTCACACTGATCCAAAGGCTTGGCTAGAGATGAGAGAATAAGAAATCTGTCTTATAACCCAAAAAGGTTGAACTTCAGCCTTCTGTGAAACAGCCTCCTGGGTGCAACTTAGCAGGTGTCTTAGCTCCCTAAGAATGGAATAATTTTAGATAGTCCCGGAGTACCTATCAAGTGTAATAACATTTAGGTACTTATGTGTAACAGAAATTCACCAAATGTAAAATTTCCGCAGATTACACTTTCCACATACTTTGTTTTAGTGCCTAATATGCCAATTTGAAATTATTCCCAGCTCGTAGACCCTATCCACTGATAAGCCTCATGGTTTTAGACCACAGCGTGAATACCTCTCTGGTCTCGTTGCCATCAAGAAACCAAAAATGAATTGGAAAATCAGTGGCCCTCCTGTCATCGTGGCAGAAGTCAAGACTAGAGGAAGGCACATTTTTCTTGTATAGTCGAGGTACGGCCTCAGAGCCCTTCATCAGGTATTTACTGAGCCTCTACTATGTGCCGGGCACCCCAGGCAGACAATGTGCATCCATGTTAGAGTTGGCAAAAGACATGAAACCAGTTTCACATTTCAGATCCAGAGCCTGCATTCAATCTTACTTTTCTTAGACCTTGTGTGGACCAACACAATCTAGCTTGTTAGTGCCCCATCACTGCTGTTTCCAATGGGCTGGAACAGGAAGCCCCTCAGACGAAAAATGGCTGTGTTTTAGCTCAGTCATGGACATACGGAATTATTCAATACTGGTAGCATTTTCCTAAAAGTCAAAAGGCAAGTGAGTGGATGTTTTTGTGACTTGCTGAGAATGCAAAGTTTATTGATTTGTAGCTCACCTTTTGAATACTTACAATGCTCTCTAAACAAAAAGTTGCTACCTATTAACCTCCTGATGAACTTAAATGTAATTGTGTATGAGACCTGAGTTATGAAAAATGAATCCTTCTGTTCAAGCCATAACTTTGGAGTTCTTTGGCACACAACATGAAAATTTTTTCCCTCCGATTTTGATTACATATTTTGGAAATAAGCCTTAATATGTCGCTTAACTTCTGCCAAAGTGCTTGAAGCCTCTTTGGATGCCTAATCTCAAGGTGACTGTTTCTCAAATTTTACAGATCATATGTACTTTTCAAATGACCCAGTGATTTTCTAAAAGCTAGAAATAACAATTGTAGTGACAAAATGCCCTTCCTTAGAAAATTTTAAGACACTAATGCTCAAGACTATTCTTTTAACAAAATGACGACTATTGACATTCTCACTATCCACTAATAACAGTTTTAAATTTATGCAGAGGGCAAAATTAATCAGATATTTTGATTTTGTGATAGAGACTATTTCTAAAATGATGGGGTATGTATTGATGAAATAAATATTGTCAAATAACTCTAACTAATTATGTATCACAATGAGTATTAAATAAACTGTCCTCAATGGTAAATAAGCAGAATATACTGGAGAACTAGGTGTCTCAGACTGGAGACAACCAAGAATGCTGGATTATTGCAGGTGGCTCACATAGCATTTTGGGGTTTTGGGGAAAACAGTGGAATCTGTAAAATGATTTAAAAATTCATGTTATTATCTGCAAATCTTTTTTTTAAAATTAACTTTGACAGTAACTGATTTCTATTATTAGAGAGCCCAAAACTACAAACAAATGCATGGCACCTCTAGCATGCATTTGATCTTATTATAAGACTTTCAATGTCTAGGTTTAGTATTTGCAGATGAAACATTTCTATTGAGCCTCAACCCTATTGAGGCTGGGTTGATATGGTTTCTTGTGGATTAACTGTATAGGAGCGCCTTTCTTTGGTGAAGGGCATTAAACAAAACATTTAAATAATGGTGCACAGTTCAACTCCAAAGACTCAGTTAGATGCTCAGCCCAATTTTCCTTACCTTTTGTTCTCTGAAAAGCTTAATCTTTTGGCTTATGGAAGGTATGTGAATTTATGATCATAATAACTTTATATTAGACATGACTTTTTAAAATTTTATGACTTTTTCCTGAGACTTCTCTTGAGATTCCCCCCCCAGCACTTTTGATGAAAGAGGGTTGGTAATTTTAAACTGTTGCATTTTCTTTTCTTTTTTTTTTTTTTTGAAGTTTGAAAGCTTTTATTTTATTTTTATTATTTTTTAATTATATTTTAGGTTTTGGGGTACATGTGAAGAACATGCAAGATAGTCGCATAGGTACACACATGGCAGTGTGATTTGCTGCCTTCCTCCCCTTCATCTATATCTGACATTTCTCCCCATGCTCTCTCCCCCCAACTCCCCACCCTCTGTTGTCCCTCCCCTATTCCCCCCACCACAGGCCCCAATGTGTGATGCTCCCCTCCCCGTTCGTGGTGAAAATGTTGCATTTTCTATAGCACCCTATCAATATATACTTCAAGGAAAGCAGGGAGGCCAGGTGTCCTTTCTACATGTCACATTTCCCATGACTCCAGGGCTGTCCACAGCCTCCACAGGGAGGAAGAGAATGCTGGCTTTGGGGCTTTGCATCCCTGGATGTTATCATGGGAATGTGAAGCTGTTCTACACAATTTCCACAGGGCAACAGCAAATTGCTATTGAGCACAAGGATCTACAAGTGAGTGAGAAGGGAATCACATAGCTAGTCCAATTTCAAACTGATGACCTCTTCAGTGCTATAATCATGACACAAAGAGTTGAAAAAATATGTATTATGTCTGGTCAAAATAGGAACATTTTCTTTAAAACTCTTTTCATTTTTTCTTTCTTTTAACCGTCCCCTCTGGATGTGAATATTCACTGTCAAACCTTTGATCCCAGTGATCCTCAAACATGAAAAGAGGAACAACTTTTATAATGTGGATGTTTTAATTTTCTATACAAGCGCTGAAAACTATAGATCCGTGAAGTTGGAGGATAAGATCGGCTTCAGCTTTAGGAAAGAGATTGACTGATATTTATTCAAAGATTTTTAAGTGAACCTTCACAACAGAGTGTGAAACCAATCATGTATATCTGGAGCTTAAGGTTCTGATTTTGTTTTCTTCCTGGAGTACGAGTGTGAGTGCCTATGTGTATATATTGGCTTAAGTAATATGGCTATCACCTGTAAGGTGCAAATTTCCTAGAAAATTATAAACTCTTTCTTTTTCTATGGCTGGTCTTTCCATTTACTCAGGTGTCACAGAGTTTCTTTTAGCCTGTGCTGATGGCAACTGAACATACGGAGGGTGAAGGGAACAATACGTCAAATTGTGGGTAAAGCCACACCTTATTTTCTCAAGTTACACATTCTCTTATAGTTATCTTGTGTCTTGGTGTTTACAGTTTTCCATGCAGTTTAAAAACAAACAAACAAAAAGCGGAAGGACGGAAAGATAGAGCTTTTATGGTCTTTTCCTTTATCAGCATTTAAATATTAGGATTTGCCTTAATATCCTTTCGTAAAAGATTTCAAACAGTAGGGAGTTGGATGCTTAGCTTTCATGACTCTTGTTCAAGGAAATACAGAGTGTGACTTGTATTTCCCCTCTGCTTAGGTTTTTAAGTTGACATCTTTTTTTGTGTGTTATTTTAAAAATTCAGAACTAATTGCATGACCGACATTTTACAAAGCACCTGAATCCTCCCTTGATTCAACAACACAAAATACCTGGACAACAAGTGTTTTCAACTATCGGATGACGTGAATTTGAATTTAGGTTTAAGTATAAACCATTAGCCAAATCAGTTTTACTCATTTCTTGTTATTTCTAATCTCTAAATTGTTCTCCTTATATTAAAGTATAGAAAATGCTCAGACTGGATTCACATCATGGTATACAGCCTTTAGTAAGTTAACAAAATACACTGGATAGGGTAGATTGGTAATCATTTACTTTCAACTAATTGACAGTGAAAAAAAATCTAATGTTCAAGAACATTAATCTGATGTTCATATTTCTTTTCAGCCATTTTTAATCCTGTGGAAAGTTCTTTAGTCAAGTTACCCTTTCATTAGGATGACAGAAAATATTAAGTTATGCGCAAAATTTAAAAATTCTCAATAAATAGATTCATTTTCCTTTTACTTCTGATTGCAAAGAATTTCAGAATTTAGGTTAAAGAAAGAAGCAAACTTTCCTTATTCACAGGCCGTATCTTGCCTGTTTTTTCCACTAATATGAGTCTGAAACAGATCCCTAATCTCCTACAAAGCATTTCCTTGGAGGCTACTTACCTATCATCTCCAATACATTCCCCTAAACCACGGCTGGAGGCTGTGGGTGTGACTGATAATTAGAGGCAAAAAAAAAAAAAACAAAAAAAAAAACAAAAAAAGCAAAAAAGTAGTAAAGTTAAAAAGAGTAATCATGTTTTCCCCTGGCATTTTTTTAATGTTCAGAATTTATAATGTCAAATTTTATCAGAATAAAAACATGAAAACATGAGATGATTGTGTGGGGAAGCAATTTGGAACCTGAAGACAGTTTTTAATGGAATGCATTTGACAAGCAGCCTCCATCTTTATTGACTACATTTGAGTATGGTCTGGATTATGAATCCCCAATCCCTAAGAAAATGATTTTAAACAAATTGTGGGACATGTGTACACAAATTTATGACTTGGCTCTGGCATGGAAGAATGGTCTCTCCGAAAGAATAAAATCCTAGTGGTTATAAATGGGTCAAAAAGAATTAGACTTTTTTATTTATACTTCAGAAATGTAATCAAGTGAATGAAATGGTTTCATATACATTTTTACATCCAACAGCAGTGACACACTGTTCATACATTAATTCTATAGTAAAATGTACATCCTTCTTTTTTTGCTAAGTAAGATATGTCAAGTGTTCATGGACAAAAAAAAAAAAAAAAAAAAAAAAAACCTTTCATTGCAACCTGAACAAGTGAAATAACAAGGGTAAGCCATGTTCTTTTCAATAGCTTTATAGACTTAATAAAGCTATTGTCCAAATGTGTGTTAATATTGGCATGTGTAAGATGAAGTCTCAAAATTCTCAAAAATGTAAATGTCCAACTTGAAAACTTTACAAAATATCATATTGGATTTTGCGACTGAATCTGCCCAGGGACATTAAAGTCCAGGATGGTTTATTTAAGTGTACTTCTGTAGCTCTATTCCTAGCTGACTATTCTTCGATTCCCTAATCACAAAGAAATGCATTCTTATGAAGTTAAGCAGCTGTAGACACAGAATGCTGATGACATTTTCTCCATAACTGAGTTATCTAAAGAAAACCCAGTTAGTGGTAATTTTACCAAATACGTGTAACATTTACATAAAATTTTAATTGATTTTCAAACAGTACAACTGTGCCATGAATCCAACCACATAGAATATAAGCCTTAAGCCCCCTAGGTTTAAGCAATTGTGTCTTTGTAGACTAAAACTATGTAAAATAAAATCTGATAACTCCCTGGTGTTAGAGGTAGACAGTTTTCTTTCAAATCCTAGGTTTGGTCCTTTATTTTATTCAGCAGTGAAAGCCATGAATACAGAACGAATAACAGCTGTTACAATTCTCAACCATGACTTCTAACGTCAGAGAATTCAAAGTATGAACATAGTACACAGTAATGAAAAGTATCAAAAATTAGTTTACCTCAAAAAAGATAAATAAAACAGGTATATTCCACCAATACATAAACAGATGTTTGTGCTACAGTTTAAAATTTGCCGTATACAAAAGATCATAGTCCCCATAATCAGCTTATGATAGAAGCAAGAATACATGAGCCATTTAAATTGTCAGACATTATGCTTTATAAGGTATGCACAGAAGTTCAAGCAATAAATACATACATTAGTTCAAAGCCTTACAATAGCTACGCAAAGCAGATGCAGAAAAGCAGATTTGCTATTACTAGCAAGCAATGATATAAGAGTAAAAATTCATGAAATGCATTAAAGCAACATTTTTCTTAGAAAAAGTCTGGTCATTTATGGGTCCACCAACATTTTTACATAATATGCACAATTATCAAAATACAGACCAAGCATTTCAGAAAACTCCAAAAAACCTAAAATCTATTTTCAAAGCAATTGCAGTTTTGGAGGTTTTTCTGGTATAATGTGCAAGCAGCTATTTTTTAAAATTGTATTCATATAAAACCCATGCAAAACTCTACAGGTATATGCATTCTGTGGCTGAGACTTCCTTTCAAAAGTTTTCTAACTGAGGTATGCATACTTTAGCATTGTAGTCTTAGGCCACCCTCCTGATGGTACAACTCTCACAGTTACTTCCAGTCCATCAAAGCCTTTAAACATGCACCTGAAAGACCCATTTTTCCTTTCAGATAATCCTTACGGTAGGATCTTAGATGACTGAAAACCATCCTTCACCATACCCATCTTTCTTTTAATACCATATTGTAAACTTCCAGTTCGTTGATCATGACCCAAAGACAAACATAATGAAAAGTAGCAGTTACTGTGACGTTCTCACGTTTCATGCAATCTGCCATAATTGTTCTAATTTTTTTCTTTTTTTCTTTTTTTTTTTTTTCTTTTTTTTTTTTGCAGAGGTAGAAGCTTTCAGAAAGCCTTTTGGGTAAGTGGGAAAACCCTTTTGAAAGCCGTTATGTCCTTTTATTTGGTGTGATAGATGACTGGGTATCTCTCTAACTCTATTTGCTGACTTCAGCAAAGAATCAATGATGAGCTTAGTTTGCAAGAACCAGTTCCATCACATGGAACTGGTACATATGTTAAGCTCTAGCAGCCACCTTCTGTCAAAACTGTTTGTAAAGCAATAACCATAATCAGGTTATGAGGTCCCTTGGTTGGGGGAAAAAGTATTATCAAGACTTGGCACAGCACATGAAAAGCAACAAGTAAAGTTTCTAGGTTTTAAGCAAACATCTGACTATGCTATTTTCAACTACACCATAACTCATTATCATAGTTTTGGGGTTTGGAGTTGTCAAGAAAACCAGCATTCCAACAATTTGGCCTGTGCAAGTCTTTGAAGGGAGTGTATTGTTAGTGTTAATATCCCGTATAAGCAGAGGCAGAATTATATGTAACTTTGGTTTGACTGAAAATAAATACCATGGACTACAATTGCTATAATCTTTGCTTTCAGTGTAAAAACTCAGCTAGATCACTTTAAAATCAATATGAAATTAATTTTTGGCTTTACTAGACCTTTTATGTTTGGTTCCTACTTTTTGTTTTTTCATTATAACTTAAGACTATAAAAAAATAGTACACAACAAAGATTAAGACCATACAAGACATCTTCTAACAACATGTATTCACCACCGAAAATAACTGACTGAATGAGGAAAAACAAAAACACAAAGTACTATATATATATAACAATATGCAATCTGCATTTGCATCAAGTACATAATCGTTTTGGTCAGTGATCCACATTTGTTGCTTTCTAGCATATCATAACTTCCACTGCAGATTTTGTCCTCACCTCTGTCTTTAATGAAAGCAAATCTTCATTGCATTTAGATGGACTTTTGGCCTCAGAAGATTACTCTGTGACTGAATTAATTTTTTTTTAGTTGTGGTTTTTGTCATATTTGTTTCTTTGTTTAGGGCTAAATGAAAAGATCCCAGAGGTCATCAGAAAACAGCAGGTAGTTCATGGAAAAGGTTCCTTTGTACTAATTGAAGTTACAGAAGGCTGACCAAAGCATGTGGCTGCTTCTGTCCTTGAGCTCTTGGCCATGGTTAGAGTTGGCTTTGGTTTGCAGCTGTAGCCTTTGACTGTGTTTGCAGGTAGACAAAGCTTTATCACAAGGAGGTAAAGAGTACAGTTGTAAGATCTATGCAGATATGCAAATGTTTCTATGTTGCTTGCACAGATAATGTTAGCTTAGGATTGCACTTTACATCTTAACACTAACAGCACAGACTGGAAGCCTAAGGTTTTAGATGGTTGCAACAGTCTAATTACTGTGTTTTGTAATAACTAACTTATGTCATTTACAGTTGGTGGCACCAACATAAAAAACTAATGTTCTGTTGTTTAAAATTCAGCTAGATACAAGCAGTGACACTAATTTCTGATACTACTCCTGTGCAAATTAAAAACAATAGCAACAAGTTGAACTTGACCAGCAATTGTTTCTAACATTACAACTACTGAATGCTGGAAAATTCACATTAATGAAACTAACACTATTTTTGGCAGTATATGAGGCGCATTTGCTTTCTACAGGACATGTATCCTCATATTCAGTCATTTCATGAACCCTTAAGAGCCACATTTTTTAAATGGGCAAAGCCAT